>NW_010118157.1:0-12543 GCF_000699245.1 Pterocles gutturalis
TTCTGTGATTCTGTGATTCTGTGAACAAAACCAAAACAAAATCCTATCCTGCAGACTTTGAGAATTTAATTGTTATCTTAAAGCTTAGTTGTTTCCCTCAGAAGTTAGGGGGTAGAGGGAACCAAAAGAAAGCCATTTCATTTTTTCAGTCTGTTCTGAAAGCCTGTGTAACTTAACTTTTGAAAGAAGTAGAAGATTTTTATCTTCATTTTAGGACAAAACTCCCGTTTTATGTCCCAGATCTTGCTTCCAAAATACGACGCCAGTTGATATTGTAAGCTTTTTCTAATAATGACGTTTTACACTTAACCAGAATATTAGAAGCCTGCAGAGGTTTAGAATTCTGGGCTAAATTCAGTGTTGAAGTAACTGACACAGTTCTAGTAACTTCTGTGAAAACTCACTGGTGGTTACTACTATGAAAATCTCTCCTGATTTTTTTTTAAACAACAATCTTCATGTGGCTTCTGTGAAATGTAACACCTTTTTCCTAAGCAAAGTGAATTGTAGTAGCATTTAATTTGTCCTATGGCAGTCTGTTGTCTGTGCCTGTGGTTATGTAGATTGCATAACACTTGAATTTAGCTACTGAAATGTTAGTTTTCCTAAGTCATTGCAGAGGCGTAAACTAGGATGCCAGGTATACGTTGTGGTTTTTTAAGAAATGCCTGAGGAAAAAAAAAGGTATGATAAAGCGGGGCAATTTATTCTTCTGCCTTGTGCTTGGGACTGTGTGTGAAAAACTGAAGGCTTTTGAACTATTTATACTATGGGGTTGGTTTTCTACGGCAATATTTCTGTGTTTAAGCAGAAGTAATCTTTATTAAGAAAATGCAAGTGGCAAATGGTTCTCTAGTGTTCCTTCTTATTATACTCATAAATTATGTCACAAATATTATGACTTCATAATACTGTAGTTCAGGATAGATAGGGTTATATTTCTGCTGCTTCTCTGACTGATACAAACAGTTGATGACTGTGGTGTACAGAAATGGTCACGTTTAGTTAATGCACACTGGTGTCATTATTCACTGTTAGATTTTTCAGATACTGATAGGGCAGAATCATAAGATTGTTAGAGAAATAGTAACTGCTAATAGCAGAAGCCTTGTCCTCGTAAGGCATATGTATGGAAACAAAAAGTCCTGTTTCTAAAGTCAGGCTAGACCAGTATACCTGGAGTTTAGCTGACTTTGAGGTAAGAAAACCACAGTCTAACCAACAGCAGCAGTGACAATTCATTGGTATGCCAAGAAGCAGCAGAGTGTGATACTGTCAGGATCCATCTTGTTCGTATTACGCATATCAGAGTAAAATCAGAGTGATTTTAGACCAGTGAAATGAAAACCAGGTAACTGTAGGGAAGTTTTAATCAGCTTGCACTATTAAAAATATTGAAGACTCTTTAATCTGATAGCCTAAATTGGTATTGCGGACTCTGTCAGGACTGCAATAATTTACATCGGAACACCTTTAAATTTAGCTGGCATCTAATCTATGTCAACTACTGTTCTTTACACCCACACATGTGAAACCGTAAGCTAACCAAAAGTTGAAAACTCCTGTTGTTTTTAGGAGGAACTGGACTGCATCAGTGCTCATGTTCAAGTGTAGTTTTATACTTTTTTTAATAAGAGAAAGAAATTTAAAAATGGCTGATACTAACAGGAGGGAGTATGAGCTGTGGTTTTGTGGGGTTTTTTGCTTATTGGGATTCAAAGGCACCTTGAAGAAAATGCTCAAAAGACAGGTAGCTTAAAACCAAAATATTTTCTTTTTGAGAGTTTTATGTCATTTATAATGGTATGAAAAATAACTTTGGTAACTGAGGGGGGCCAAGCTGTATACCTAGTGTAACAACCAGTTGCGCCTTCTGCTTGTGGTCTGAGTTCATCCTGCAGTGAGGCTGATGCAAACGTTACTGCATATGATGGCCTTTAATAAAAACAACAACATTCCCATTTGTCACCCTTTTCACTTCCATTTCTTTAGGACACTTTCTAACTCCCAGTACTTCTCAGAAGCTCATTCTTTCTTCCCAACTCCTAGTAACCTTCCAGCTTTCCTAAATGCTCATTCCTTCCTCAGGCTGAGGGACAAAGCAGGACCTTCTAGACTCATACTGGATGGGCCAATGAAGTTATTAGGATCTTCAATATTTTCAGCTCAGCTCTGTGATACCTACTTAGGTGATCCTGGAACAACTCCAAAAGATTGGAAATGGAATGGTTAAATTATACTTAATCTGTTTTCAATAATTTTTAGGACAAGTGGTGTATTAAAAGCAGTTCTTTTCATCAAGGTGATTTTTAAATCTCACTGAAGATGCACAGGCATGTAACAGCAAAGTTAGTGGAACTGCATTTCTCTGGTAGCTTTTTTCCCTACCACTGTAGAGTTTTGTTTTTGCATTTCTATTCAGAAATTTAAAAGGTTGTCAGTAGGGCTTCTTGTGAGTGCATTAAAAATGTAGGTAAAACCTTTGAAGTGGTATTGTCAAACCTTCTTATCCAATTGAGAGATAACATCCTCAGTGCTAAGTAAGGCATAGCTCTTACAGTGTTGCTAGTTTGTTCCTTTCAAGCGGTCAGAATATTGAAGAGAAGTATGAAAACCATCCCCTTACACCCTAACCTCACAGCTTAGGCTGGTTGCAGCCCCTTTGGCAGTAACACTAGTGGTCCTAGTGACTTAAACCAGCAAAGCAGGTCCTGTCTCTATAACCTTCCCCAAATGCACAGTCAGCACTCTTGAAAGATGCATGTCTCAAATGCATGGGCAACATAACCTCTACCACATTCCTTTTGCTTTTCAGCCTTGTTTGAGGTCACCTAAGTTACAGGGTGATACAGCATTTGCAAGATCGGGTTTGTGATGGCTTTACCCTTGCCTGGGAGCCAACCCCACACAGACCACTCTCTCCCCACCCTCCCAGGGATGGGGGAGAGAATTAAAGGGGTAAAGGGAAAAAAGACTCGTGGGTTGAGATAAGAGCAATTTAATAACGAAATTACAATAATATTGAAAATAATAATATGTGCAAATATACAAATGAGTGATACACAGTGATACTGCTCACCACCCAATGACCAAGGCTCAGCCTGTTCCCGGCTAACGATCCTAGAGCAGGGAGAGTCCCAAAGCCGCACTCCCAGGATGGAGATAACAGCCTGAGTGTCCCAGACCAAGAGCTGACCGAGGGAGGGAGGGAGAAGGCCCTGGGAGAGGGACCACCCTGAAAGAGCAGATATGGAAAGAGAGCTGACCCAGAGGCAAAGAGATCCGGAACAAAAAAAAAAAAGGGATGAGCTTCCCGAGGGCCCTCACCTATATACTGGGCATGACGTGTATGCTGTGGAATAGATTATTGGCCACTTTGGGTCTCAAACCCAAACCCAAGATTGAATCCCAGGCTAGTAATTGGGCTGTGCTCCCTCCCAGCTTCTCCTGCACCTGTGGACAGCAGAGAAGCTGAAAAACCTTGGCCTGTCCTGGCAACAACTATAAACATCACTGTTATCAGCTTTCTTCTTAGCACAAATTGAAAACACAGCCTCTTGCTAGCTACTATGAAGAAAGTTAACTCTGTTTCAGCTGAACCCAGGACAGGTTGACTGGATTAAGTTGGTAAGACCCCAAGAAAATTCTAAAACCACTGAACAAGCAAGAGCAAACTAAAGGACAGCAGAGAACACTAGTCCTGTAAATTCTAGAGCATAGAGGTGTCCTTGGAAACCCTATCCCAAAGGGGAGCATGGCTGCTAGCTGTTTCAGCAGAGAAATCAAACACGGCATGGACCTTGTAAAAACACTGTTTTTCACAGTTTGAGGCCAGGTCATAGCTAAAGTAGATGAAAAGGAAGGGAGAGTTTTCCTTGTGCCATCCCAAGAAGAACCACTGGAAAGTCTTCCCTTCAGAGAGAAGAGGAGGAGCACACATCTGCCTCATGCAAAGGAACATGAATGGCATTTCTTTTTCTGTAAACAATTCTAATTCTTGTAGTAAAACATGGTCATATTGGCAGTGCAGCAAAACAAACCTCCTCATATGACCATGCTTTTCTCTTGCACAGTCTGTAGTCTCAAAAACACCAGCCAAGACTTTCTCCAGCTGCTACATTAACACAAAGAAGCACTATAAATGAAGGCGTTATTGCTGCCAATCATCAGACCCTCTGAAGGAGCTTCTGTCCTCTCTGAATACTATGGGGCAAAAACATTGGTTATTGAGTATTGTATTTTTAATGTTTACCACTGTAAATGCCACAATTTTGACTAGATAAGGAAAAATAGCATAATAGCAACTGGACTAGATACCTCAAAGATGTCCTGATTTTTATAAACATGCACCTGTTCTGTATTTAATATTGTGCCACCACCTCGAATAGAGAAGACTGATTCACCTCTCTCACTTAGGCTGACTCCAAATTATTTTACACACTTCCTAAGAAGATCTGAGACTGAGTTCTTAGTCTTATGGGTCTCCCTTGGCCAGTCTTTGCCCAGTAGTGTGGTCAGTCAGCAAAAGTCCAACTTGGGACCAAATTCAGTGCTAAGTAGGAAGAAAGGGCAACCTGGGTGAAGGAGCCCATTCTAACACAACTGTTTACAGTACCTATGTCTGTCTTAGAGCTGTTAGCTTCCTCCCCTTGTCTTCTCATAGGACTTTGGCGATCCCTGAGCAGCTTGATCACTTCAGACAGGGTGGGTTGGGAGTAGATATGCTTTTGTAGGCACACCTCACTTTCCTTAAGGAACATGTCAGCAACTCAGTGCTGTTTAACTAAATCACCATACTGATTTCCCAAACCTGCTCAGGTATGCTTCAGTGTGGTCAAACAGTAAACATCCCAGTACAGTGTTGTATACCTCATTCAGCAGCTCTTACAGGACAGCTTTGCTTCCATTGCAAGAGAGATGGTTGAACTTCTCACATCATTCACGAATGCTGCATCAGCACGCAGCATTGTTTCGTTATAGAGAGGGACAGATCTTGTCAAATCCACAGAACAGTGTAGAGGCCACAGGGGACCACATCTGAACTAAGATCTTACTTCAGTATGAGTCATTCAAATAGGAAGAGCACTGTGCTATCTCTCAGGGGAAGGAGTGTATGCTTTAAATCACTGCAACTGCATATCTAAAGATGGGTAGTTCCCATTTGCTCTTTCCTTCAGTTGTAGTCAGAAGCATAAAAGTACAGGTTCATGTTCCAGGCACAAGAGCATCATTTGGAAACCATTGAAGGAAATTCTACCCAAAAAAATCTTTACTTTCACTGTATTTGTCTTCTGTTCCACTACATCAGAGATAGTTGGATATCTACTCTCCCCTTTCCTGTGAGACTTTACAAGGAGCTAAAAAGGTATGTGTGGCTCCTGGCTGAATGCAAGCATGATCTAAGATGCTCAGCAGCATATTTACTTGAAGTTACTGCTTATTAAATCACTTTACCTTGACAACGTATTTCTAGAAAAAACAGATTCTAGTGCTTTTTAACAGCTTTGCAAAATCAATACAGAGGTCTTAATCGTATGCGTTTACTACCACTCATTTGAGTCAGACTGTGCAGCCTTCCAAACTAATCATGTAAATCTTCAGTGGCCTCATCACTTTGTCATACCTCCAGCTGGAGTTGATGTTGCTTCAATAAAGTCAATCCGTGAACTGGTCTTGAATATCAAATGTAGTTGTGATTTTAAATGGCCTAAGTCTGCTGCCTGAATTAGTATCAATCCAACTAGACGTGGCACTTCCCTGCTCCTTGTGAAAACATCTGAAAGAAGATTTCTGCTACAATTGGCAGGATCCTCTATAATACTAGCCGTTGCTATGATTCATGTGTAAAGATGGAGAGAGGACACAACCCAGCCCCAGTGCCTCCAGGTCCACTTGCTGCCCTCCCTGCTGTACACGTGCGGTTCCATCCAGAAATACGGGCAGTGTTTTTACTGGCTGTCACAGGTATGTCCTAAATTGAATACGCCCCAGTGTGCCTGAAAGGACAAGTAAATGTTTGGCTTCAGTGAATTATGCCATTCCTGATGAACAGGAGAGCCCGCGTGAGGTGTATAGCCAAGCCTGCTGGAGCCACTTGCTCTCTGTGGTGGAAACGCATCCTACCACTTGGCATCATGATGAGAAATGAAAGCAAAGAGGTGGAAGGTGTGAGGCATGCGTGTGGAATAATATTCTCAAGGCACCATTTGCAGGCAAATGGAGCAGATATTACGCAGCTCACTTTGATGGCAGATCAGAAGCGGCTCTGGAGAGAAGTTCAGATGAAGGGGCCTAATGCCCATCCTTGGAGAGTTGTTTTGTAAGGGTGGTTGAAAACCTCTCTGCCAGAGCTCTCCAAGCTCCAGGAATAAGATGGCTCTTGCTTCTGGAAGAACTTTTTTTATATAACTGAAGATATCCAGATTGAATTCTTTGAACCACATGTTGAGTAGATGATCAGTCTCCTGTTGATTTAATGCAGGATTTTGACAAAAGTGTGACTGAAAAAGGAAAGGTTTGCTAGTGGCTTACCTGAGTGTGATGGAATTTAGGAAGAACTTAACTAAAGTTGAAGAACTGTGGATATCTTTAAAAAGCTCAGCTTACATATTTAAGAAAATCTAATGATTTAAGAAATCTTCTAAATATGATTTTAAAAATGAATGGAAAAGTAAAGAAAGAAAAAACAAAGAGAGAATTTGAATTTGCTAAAATTCAAAGATGAGAAGACTTGAAAAAAGTATTTTCATTCTTTATCAGAATTTATTCTATGTTTTAATCCTTTGGCCACCAGTGGGAAGTGCCATGCAGTCTTGTGAATGTAAAATGTAAAATTCCCTCTCTTCACGTAGGTCTGCAGAATTGTAATGTGTCATCCAGCTATATTCACATCTCACAAGCTGTCAAAATACTGATGGGAGATACTGAATCCCCGTCCCCTGCTGGGAAAAAAACATTGTAACTAAATGGCTGTGCTGTAAATAGTTAAAGCTGAGGATATTTCTGCAAAATGTCTCTTGCTGGCTGTTGGTGAGCTACCTTAGAACAAGATTTCAGACAATGTGTGTTTCCTGCTCCAGTGCTGGCAGGCAGGAGGCAAGAGGATTGCCACTGCATGGCACACCTTTCGGTGTGCAGGAAAATGCCATCATTGCCATCGCTGGAGAGAGAGAATTTATCACCCAATGTAGTTCAGCAGCTGTTCTGGAGAAAATTGCCTATACTGGTGTCAGAAATTTGCTGCTATTGTTTGTTCAGGTGTTCCACAAAGCTAAAAGTTTAGTTGACAAGCTGCAGTGAGATGTAATTTCTTTTAAAGGAAGCTTATTTTTAAAAGGCATGCCTTTTTATGGAAAGTATTAACTTAAAAGATATACGTAGAAGTAACACCAACCTATGAAGAGTACAAGTGCCCAAGCCCAGAACAATCACTGACAGCCTAAGTTAATTTGTGTTGTTCTTCCCTTCCTCTTGTTTCAATGCCGTGTAAATCCAGAGCTGGGTCTAACGTGAGACAAGGCACCTAAATTATATGGGCGTTCATACGTGTGCTATATGGCTTTCTTGGCAGTGAAACTGTTTCTGTCTTGAATTTTGACGGAAGGAAAAGAGTTTCTCCTGCTGTTAAATTTGTGAGCTTCTTACATCTCATGCACCACAGTGAGAGATATTAGCGCAGTCTAAATTTTACAGATATGGGAATGAACTTTTGCACCTAAAAAGACCCTAGAGAGTAAGGATAGACTTGCAAGACACTGGATCAAGACTCAAATATCCTTGTTCAGATCTTATCTTTATTGCAGTCTTTTTATTTCCTACACTGGGCAAGTCACTGAGAATAGGTATACTTCTATCTGGAGGTGTAATTGCAGCTTGGATTTACTTGTGTGGGCTAACTTTAAGTTAGCTCAATCAGTCATAACTGTTGAGGATGGCAGCATGAACTTAAGTGCACTGCCATAATAACTTTGGTCTGTGAACAGACATTCAGTAGGTAACATTTGTAATTGAAGTGTTGTGCACCACAGTATTTAAGAATTATGTGCCACAACCCAAGAAGCTACCTTAAAGTTTTGGCCTGGTGTATGTTGTAATATGAATAGTATTTTAGGAGTACAATAGATTCCATCAGTTAGTGCTGCAGTTGCCAACTGTGTTAGGTAAACATAAATATTATTCTTGCCCAAGCTTTTGTCTCTCTTGTCTACTTAAATGGTGACATCTTTGGGGTAGGAAATGTCTTTTGTTTCATGCTTATGCAGCAGATAAGGCTTGGATCTTCATTGTGGTTTGTAACAGTTATTGCAGTTCTGGAGCATCTCATAGTGTGTTGTTTCATGAGTCTGTTGCATGAAGCTTTTGATGGGATGTACTGCTGAACTCCCTTCTACATGGTGGGGATCTGGCCAAAGGGAAACCATCCACAAGTTTCTCAGGTTCCTTGTGTGCTTTTTTTCATTTCCTTCTCTTTTGTATAGCTCTGAAGCAGTCCTTCAGACTGTAGGGAATTGAGATATCTACTTAATATGTCAAAAAACATTGCTCTGTTTATATGGTCTACCAGGATGTCATGGTTTAGGCCCAGCTGGCAATAAGCACCACCCAGCCACTTGCTCATCTCTGACTGCCCCCCAGTGGGATGGGGAGAAGAAAACATAATGAAAGGCTCGGGGGTCAAGACAAGGACAGGGAGGGATCACTCACCAATTATGGTCATGGGCAAAATAGACTTGACTTGGGGAAAAAATCAATTTAATTTGTTACCAATCATATGAGAGTAGGATAATGAGAAATAGAACCAAATCTTAAAACACCTTCCCCCTACCCCTCCCTTCTTCCCAGGCTCAACTTCACACCTGATTTCTCTACCTCCTTCCCCCAGCGGCACAGGGGGATGTGGAATGGGGATTGTAGTCAGTTCATCACACGTTATCTCTGCCGCTCCTTCCTGCTCAGAGAAAGGACTTGTCACACTCTTCCCCTGCTCCAGCGTGGGTTCCCTCCCTTGGCATACAGTCCTCCATGAACGTCTCCAGTGTGGGTGCTTCCCAGGGGCTGCAGTTCTTCATGAACTGCTCCAGCACGGCCTTCCCAGGGAGTCACAGTCTCCTTTGGGTGCAGCCACCTGCTCCAGCATGGGGTCCTCCATGGCTGCAGGTGGGTCTCTGCTCCACCGCTGACCTCCATGGGCTGCAGGGGCACACCTGCCACCTCACCACGGGCTGCGGGAGCATCTCTGCTCTGGCACGTCCTCCCCCTCCTTCTTCACTGACCTCGGTGTCTGTGTAGCTGTTCCTCTCACATCCCACTCCTGTCTCCGCTACAGGATCCCAGCAGTCTTTTTTTTCCCATCTGAAATGTTTTATCATGGAGTTGGATCCACCATCACTGCTTGTCTCAGTCTTGGCCAGAGATGGGTCCAACTTGGAGCTGGGGAACCTTCCAGCAGCTTCTCACAGGAGCCACCTCTGTAGCTCTGCCCCTGCTACCAAAACGCTGACACACAAACCCAATAGACAAGAAAAATTAATAGTTTGCATCTCCTTGAAACCACACTCAATGGATAGTGACCACTGCCTTTTCTTCCCCAGCTCTCATAACATAGCCCTTGTTTTATCATAATCATTAAGTGATATCTGCATCTAATCATACAGGACCTACACAGTTAACTGCTTTCTGTTTTAATTAAAAGAAAAAAGGTTTATAGCCTGAACAAAGAATGCATGCTGTTCTGAATAGGTCCTATTTATTTACCAGTTCAGATATTCTTTGTACATATTAGTGTTAACTGTGGTAGAAAAGAAATATACAGTAAAAAGTTTCCATTCCCACTATTTATGAGAAGAGGGATTCAAAAGTATTAGTGTCATAAATCACCTGAGACAAGTGAAATGTGTTATTCAGTACATTATAATGTTGTAACTTTGCCATTGGAAACAGTTGCCTAGCTAGGAACAGAAATCTGGGTGGGCCACAGGTTATGGTAGATGGGCAATGACAAAAGGTCTGACTTTACAGCACACCATTTGTATTGCAAATGATTTAGAGCAGACTCAGTGTTGGACAGGCTTGGGTCAAATTGAATGAGCTGGTGTCCACCCATGGCTGCACCTTTTGTTAGAAGGCCTGGTGAGCACAGACGCTTAGTAAAATGTTTCAGATGAAGCTACTATCCAAAGCAGTGGCAAATTTGCCAGGTACAACACATTTCAGCTTCATGAAAAAGCTCAAGCCCATGCACAGATTTAGGATGTGTGCAAGGATGTGGATATCTAAAGTCAGCACAGCTGTTGGTATCAGTGTCAGCCTGTGCTCGCTCACTGTAGTTGCTCTGTGCATGTAATATGCTGGACATTCAGTTTGCACAGAGATGGTGATTGGTACTCACAGGGATTTGCTTTTCCCAAGGATTTGTAAGGGATCTATGAACCAGTGCTTGGACTGCAGAGTAATCCAAGCCAAGGTCTTTCAGGAAAGACAAAACAACATATTTTTTATTTCTGAGGATTTTAGAAGAGCTAGATGAAGCTCAGGACTGATGGTCTCTAGAACTGTATGAATTTTCTTCATTTGCTTTGTGCTATTATTTTCAACTATTATTAGTTCTGTAACTCGTTTTGCACTGACAGATTCAGTAACACCATGCTTGTATTGATCCTTGGGCATAATATATTTAATGAAGTTCTACAATGGCAGGCCTTACTCAATGGCCAGTTCTCTTGATTGCATCTACTGTTGTTTGTTTAAGAGACTCTAGAAATGAGAAAATTACACTGTAATATGCTAATGCTGCTGGAAACAGGCGTGAAGATCACTCACCAGGAATATGTGATGCAGCTTTCTTCAGATGATAGAGTCTGAGTTTGCCATGTTCTCTACTTTCTCAACTACTTAATATGATGTCCTTGTTACTCTTAACAGCTTATTAAGTTTGTTATGCTATTTCAAAATAGGCAGAATGAATGTGTCTTAGGAACATCCATAATTCTGAATATTTTTTTTCTTGTACTTGAAACATCTAAATTAAACATTTTGTTACACAAGGCTATAGCATTGTTACAAAATGACGACTTTGGTCTAAGTCATTGCCTCTCCTCAAAGTACTGAAACAAATGATTTGCAAAATCTGTTTTGTTGTGTTGTCCTCTGTGTAAAGCAACGTAGCAAATTCATTTTTTTTCTTTTTGCTTCCATTTGCAAGTCTGAAACCAGCAGTACATTTTTTTCCTGTCTTTCCTTTTCTCCTTTGCTTATTCATGAAATTCAACATAGAATACTGAATAAAAAATCTTAAAGTAGAAGGAAATATTTCACATCCAGGTTTTGTCAAAACATGAAAAAACTCAGAGATATTTTAAAGAAAATGTTATCCCACAGGAATTATATCTTATTTATTTATTAAATGTATCTGTGCCACATTGGTCTCAAACACAGTACTGCTATAAAGTTGCTATTAAAACTGACAGGCACTGTTACCTTAGATAAAGCTTATCTGCAAAGCAGAAAGAGAACTTGTAAGAATTGTGCGGTCTCCTCCGCTGATGATGACCCAAATTAACCTGTTTTACTCCACTGAGAAGACTGAGCAATCACGCTGTCAGGTCCTCTGTCTCAGGAAGCAGTAACCTTCTGCTGAAAGGCAGTGATTAACAGGGAAATGGAGTAACTTCACACATTGTTCCAAGTCACCTCACAGGTCTCCTACTCTGCCTTGCATTTTGCTGACCACAGCTTGCTGCAGAAAATGATGTTGCCATCATGTAAACTAAGAAATAGTCTGACTACTACATTGTAGAACCTTTTCTAAAAAAAACCCCCAAAAACTAAAAACCAAAAAACCGAAACAGGCTTTTTTTGGTTGCTTTTAAATAAAGCTTCTGGTAATGATGTGACCCTTCATATTATCTTCTTGTGTGTCATGATGTATACCAGTGAGTGTACTGAACAAACAAAACCAGACCCACCCAAATATTGAAAAAAAGAAAAATACTCTTGTAGAGGAAAGCAGTGCTTTAATCTGCACATTATTACTGGGTGTTTATTGCAGTTCATTGAAACAAGTTCATACAGGCAGAGTTAACATTTGCAATGCAAGCAAATGCCACTGCCTTGTAAAAATTGTGTCATTACTTTACCTGTGCAGATTGCCCTGAAAAGCAAAGAACTAGGGTTGAATGCTTGTTACTAACCTGTACCCTATTACCCTGTTAGCTATATAGCTATATAGCTAACCTTGCTATTTATTCTCCAGTTTCTCAAATGTATGACCAAGGTAACCTGTTATCAAGCCCCAGCTGAGTCTGAGTGATTGTCGTGTGTACTACAGGTCCACAGCAGGTGCAAGGTAACGCGCCTGTTGAGAACCGAGTGAAGTTGCATTGTGCTACATTGGCTGCAGACTAGGAGTGAGCATGAATTACTTTTTAATTTTGTTCCATGTGTATTTAGGAAGATAAATGCTGCACTTTTGAACTATGTATGCATAACTATATAAAATATCAACATTAATCTATCTCCAAAGTATAAATTTTATAGTTCGCATAG
>NW_010118157.1:12574-14445 GCF_000699245.1 Pterocles gutturalis
AGATGGCATCAGTGTTGCCTATTGATTCTGTAATCTCTTTTTTCTGTGACTAGTTGTGCGAACTTAATGTTGTTTTTGCTATTTTTTAATGATTTTTTTCTTTATAAAGAAAATAGGCTTCTAATACCTGATCAGCACTGGTCAGCCATCTGCTAGAAGGATACAAAAATCCAAACCTCCATTTGTGTTTCTAGCCTTAACCCATCCCGTGTCTTTCACAGAAGTAGTCCTGGAACAGCCTTTGAAAGGTGCCCATGTCCCATGCAGAGACAATATAGCTTCTGCACATAGCTGGTCTGCCAAGGCATCCAACCAAGCAGCTCACCAAAAATGCTGTGTACTTTGGCCATGGAGCTTAGCCAAAGTCTGTATCCTTTTTAGTCATTAACTACATCATCTTTTGATAAATGTCTGAAGTATTTACAGTTTTTGCATGACCAAATGTTTTAGGGCACTAAAACACTCCTCTGTAGTGTCTATGGATTGTCCAGGTCTTACGTTTCAAAGGTTTTCAAGATCCTCTCCTTGTGTCTGAGAGGATATAAATAGAATTCAGTTTAATTAACATCAGCAAAGGCATGTTGCAAATAGATTTGCTCTGTTACTGGCTTTCTCCATTTCTTAATTTCAAGATGTTAAGCTTTCCAAAATAAATTTATCCATTTTTTTCAGGAGGAGAGGAGAAACTTCTTCCTGTTTCTTACTAGAGAGGAATTGTTTAGGTTCAAATGTTCATTTTATTGGTGAGAAAGTAGTGAAGAAGTTATTGCTATGATGGACTAAGAATATAAGGCAGGCAAGATTGTGTGAAGGGGTAAATTAGCAGCTGGTATAATACAATTACCACATTTCCCTGTAAACTTCTTTGTTTGTTTCCTTTTGTAGCACCATTTAGTAGAGAAAAGGGAAAAAAAAAAAAATCACAATTCTTGGGCTGTTGACATATCTGAAGATCTTGCACCACAACAGTGAGAGCATAGCTCAAGAGAGAGCGCTAGGCAATTTTGAGTCTGATACAGTAGATGCCAGGCCAAATCTCATCATAATTAAAACCATTTTGTAAGCTGTTTCCAATTATGGCAGCTGCCATCGGACCACGTTCTCCCTACCAACACCCCTCCTGGTCATGGCAGAGCAGGGTTGTCATTGGAGCAGCTCCACGCACACCCACAAAACACTTCTGCTGTGACCGTCTTCACCCGGCATGCAAGGAAGCTTTCTCTGGCGGGTGAAGAACAGAGCCTGTAGTTGTAATCTGGACTTGCAAGTGAAAGGTTACTTAGGAGGCAAGTACTCCAGTTTCCCAAAAGCAGGCTTAAAAGGCTGTAGGGTATATTTTCAAAGCACTGTGCAGGATTTCAGCCATGTGACTCATTAATGTTAATGGGAATAATGTTGTTAAAACTTTGTGCAGTGCTTTGAAAATGTATCCCTATATGTCAATTTTCTTTTCTAGGTAAAATTATAAAAAACAGACCTTGTGGGCCATTTTTTTTTAAAAGAAGGTTTTCAGTATTATATGCTAATAAATCAATGGTTTAGCAGGCTTGATCTGCTCTCATTCCTTCCTCCTCCCTCTCCACTTTCCATTTTATCATTGACTTTGATTTTATGCAGAGTTATAGTAACATATATTTTTTGCAGACGTTGCCTGGAGGAAGACAACTGCAAAATCTCAGAGACTAGATTTCAAATTGTGTGAAAAGCAACAATTGTGATCTAGAGGGATAATAATATTTGTTGCATCATTTCAGCTATAAAGCAAAATCAGCAAGAAAAGAAACATTTAGATTTTTTAACAACTATTTTTGTTAGCAAATTGCAATGAATCAACCCATACTTATTAAAAAATAATATTTTTAAAATTATAT
>NW_010118158.1:0-12720 GCF_000699245.1 Pterocles gutturalis
AGACAGACGGGATGTCACTCAGGGTGTGGGCGGAGCTGAGGCCCCAGCCAGGGCGCGCCCCCGTCCCCGCCGTCGCCGGGCTGCTCTGCGCTACCTTCCCTCGCGTTCCCCTGCCTGCATCCCTCGTGTCCTGCGGGTATCCCACCTCCTGCCCTGCACGCATCCCACCTCCCGTGCATGCGTTCCTCCTGTCCTGCAGGCATCCCTCATTCTTCCCCTGTATGCAACTCTCCTCCAAGCAGGCGTCCCTTCTTCCCTGCAACCAACCCTGCCTCCTCCTGTGCTTGCATCCCTCCTCCCAGGCAGGACCGAATCCTTTTTCCCATGCATGGGCAGCTCTGGCCCTCTCTGCCCTGCCACACAGACAGAGGAGCTCCGGGCTCTGCTTGCAATTTCCCCATTGTCTCCCTAGGAGCAATCCCGCTGGGTGGTGCTGAGGATGCCTGGGGGAAGCTGGTGCTGGGGAGTACATTGGGCAAGGGGGTCCCCACAAAGAGGAGCCAGGGACTGGCCCAGAACATGGCTCCCATGAGGAGCATATGGGGTGTGGGTGCCCGGGCCCTTGCACCCTGTACTCTGTGCTCCTTCTAGGGAGCATTGCCATGGCCTTTCCCCACCCAGCCTCAGTTTGGGATAGGTGGCCTCGTAAATGTCCTGATTTCTACATTTGCCACACAGAGATTCACACCAAAAATTACTGGAAGGGCTCAGGAAACCAAGGGCCTTAGGGATGCTTCTGTGTAGAAGCATTGGAGAACAGAAGCTAATTCAAGAGAGGCCTTGAACTGAGAAAGAAAACGCAAAAACCTGCTCTGGGAAGAAGGAGGTGAACCGAGAGAAGGAGCCCAGAGGCCAGAGCTGCGCTGTGGAGCTGGGCAAGAAAAGGGGGAAGCCATTTGCTAGAGGAGGGACCTCACACTCCCCAGCAGCCCAACACTGCCATCTCCACCAGGCCCAGGAGAAAACATGGGCTCAGGTATTAATACCTTATTCTGGTTTTAGGAGAAAAGCAGATATATTTTCCGGCACACAGGACGCTTTCCAGGTCAGAAAGATGAGCTATTCCCATGCCTTGAGATGAGAACAGCACAAAGTAATAAATTCAGATATAAACCAGGAACATTAATGCAAGGTGCTAGCTCTTGTATAAAGTAAGAGCATATGTCCCATTTTTTTTTATGTTTAACAATTTTCCACCACTGTCAGAAAAATTAAACTTGCAGAAAGGTGACAGTTACCTAATAAACTAATAATAGAGAAGGTGCACACCAACATTAGATCATTCTTTCCCTTCTCTTTAAAAATTAAATAACTCTAGGGCATACTGGACTAGAACTGCCCAGTAAAATCCATTGTAATGAATATTTATTTCTCTATGTTGCCAATGTTACAGGTGCACATTTCTGGATCTGAATTGCATAGTCACACATTATGAGTCTTCGTATGAATTATTTACAGAAAGACTGTCAGTTCAATCATTACAGAATGAAAGAAAACACATTTCATTGTCAAAACAGTCAGGAAAAATAATTTTGCAGTTAATTTTCCAAAGCTACAAAATGACAAGGTCTCACAGAGTGGTCCCACATGATGGAAGCGACGTGGTTCACAGTGGGAGTTTCCTCATCACATTAGCAGGAGCAGCTTCCTGAGAAGAATTAGACTCTCTTCCCTTCGTCTTTTTATTCTTTTTATTCTCATTGGATGTCAGAAACTCTTACATATTCATCAGTTTATTAGACTAGCTCTCAGGAGATAGGAGTAGTAATTTTATACTGATTTAAAGGATTAGTTCAATTTTACGCTCTGTGGTGGCAGTCCTGTGTTCAGATTAGGCCAGTGCTTCCTATTGCATTACAAACAGAACAGAACTGTGAATATTTCTGGTTTGGGTTGGAAATTTTTGCAAAAAAATGTAGATTGTTTTTTGTCAGATTTTGCTAACATGCCAACATAAAAGAGCTAGAGACATGAAATCATCTTTGTAGATCTTGGCTATTCAGAAAATGCAGATTACACGTTTCCGTGCCCTGCTTTTGTCCAAACCAGTAATATGAAACAGGCAACTCTTTGTTCTCCAAATGGGGGAACGAAGTATTAGACATATTGAACATTTACCAGTTGCCTCTTTATTAGGATTTCCCCATGTCTTCATGCACAAAGAAAGTTAAGCTATAGTAGAAAAATCCATTAATTCGGCTACAACCACCACTTAGTATCGGGATACAGTCATCAGGCTTAGTTTAAGATTTTTATTGTGTACTCAATGTAATCATTATACTCTGAGTGAGATGTCAAAATGTGGAGATTCATTTACACAGAACTACCAAATACCTTCTTTACTAAAACACACAACTGCAGGTTTTTAGGTGATTATTTATGGTTAAAAACACTTATTGAGACAAATACTAGCTTCCCTTTCTCATTAAAAACAACTAAAAAGGTTCAGCAATTGCTGCTTTGTGAAACAGTGAACAAACTTTTTCAAGAGCTCCTGACAGCACATAGTTAAATTCTTATTTCACTGCATCTACAGGTGATCTAGCTGGGGGAGGAAAGATGAAATTTTGGCAAAGGTCTCAGGGGAAAACCAGGAAAACCTTATAAAAAGTCCCATGGAGATTTTAAACAGAAACTGAAGTACGGGGTGTATATGGAATATCAGTGTTAAGCAGTGTTTGAAATGAAGTTTGAGACTTTTTAAAAGCCCTTTCAAAAATATTGCTATTAGGAAAATGACAAAGAGCACTATTTATGCCGAGGGACTTTCCGCATAATGGCATGCATGAACAGAGAGGATAGGGCCAGACAGGCAACAGGTATTTCCAACCTGATTTATGCCATGGGTAGTTTTATTTAATATGACTTTTAAATAAAGTTGTAGTAAAATATTTTTGTAAATAAGCACTTTGAAGATGCTGACTTCACAAACTACTGGCATATAGAAACTTATATGGAAGAAAATAAGCCATATTTTTTGAAGATGGGTTTAAACAGTGCTTCATTAATTCTCTTCTTCAGCAGAGTATGGTGGACTTAACAGGTATCAGAAAATGTGCTGGGTATAGAGCCAAAGGGGAATGACTGCCTGCTGGATTTTCTTGTTGAACACTTTTAACTGTAAGGATATGAATTTCCATAAATGCAGTTTATTGTAATAGTCATCACCAGACAGATGAAGGGCTGACTCTGCTTCTGGTACGACTTTGCCACTGACTCCACTGGAAGCTGGACCAGCCCTGAACAGACTTTGCTAACGCCAGACTAATGTTAGTGTGACTCTGTGCCTACAGATGTAAAAGAAATTTAAATAATGTCTATTTAGATGTAAGCTTCTTCTCTGCAGCTTAGCAATACATCTCCTGTACTGTTTTTCCATTGTATAAAAGTTACATCTTTGCTCTTGGCCGGGTTATTGAACAATATGTGGTTCTAGCATATAATTATGGTCAGTTACCTGTGAGAGTGTCCTACTGAGGCAACACTTGGATGAAATAAAGTTAGAGAGGGTCTATGAGGAGAAGTAATGCTTGTGTTCTTGGTGGCAAATCTGACTCATTTCTGATTGAGAGCTACTGACAACACCACTAACAAGAAAAAAGCCCATTGTTGTTAAAGAGGAGACAGTGCCTTTTGGAAAGGATATGCAAGAAACAATATAGCCCTACGAGATTGTCATGGTTTTAAGGCCACCTGGCAAACTAAGCACCACGGCAGCCTCTTGCTAAAAACCTCGTGGGCTGAGGCAAGGACAGGGAGGGTTCATTCACCACTTATGGTCACGGGCAAGAAACAGAATTGACTTGGGAAAACACAAAAACAATTAAAATTGTTAACAATGAAAAACAGAGCAAGATAATGAGAACTACATCTTAAAAAGACAACTCTCCCCCACCCCTCCCTTCTTCCCAGGCCCAAAAGCTTTGTTCCCTACTCCAACATGAGTCCTTCCCATGGGGCGCAGTTCTCCACTAACTGCTCTGGCGTGGGTCTCTTCGACAAATTCACAGCCTCCTTCAAGCACAGTTACTCCTTCCAACGTAGGGTCCTCCACGGGCTACATCTCCATGAGCTACAGGTGAGCTCTGCTCTTCAGGATCTGCATGGGGACAATGTGTGTCACCACGATCTTCACCATGGGCTGCAGGGGAATCTCTGCTCCGGCACCTCCTCCCTCTCCTTTCTCTTCACTGATCTTTGTGTCTGCGCAGTTGTCTCTCTCACATCCCACTCCTCTCTCTGCTGCAGTTTCTTTTGCTGGCTCCTGAGAAACTCCCAGCTCTCGGGCAGGGGCTGTACTGGGTCGGCCAGAGGCTAGGCAGGTGGGCAGGCAGCAGCTGCACACACTGACCAGCCGGGCCCTGCCCAGGGCCACAGCCCAGCTCAATGCACTGTGCCCCCTCTTAAATATCATTTGCAGAGGTGCTGATGGGCTCAGCCCTGGCCAGAGGCAGGTCCAGCCTGGAGCTGGGGAACCTTCCAGCAGTTTCTCACAGGAGCCATCCCTGTAGCCGCTCCCTCACTACCAGAGCAAACTTGGAGCCGGGGAAATGTCTAGCAGTTACTTACAGGAGCCATCACTGTAGCCCCTCCCCTGCTACCAAACAAACCCACCACACAAAACCACAACAGAGATGCTGTGAAACATCATATGGCATGCATCTTTACAAAGTATGCCCAATATCCCATGTATAAGCTAGCTATTTTAAGTTCAAGATCATCATAAACCATAAATGAGGGGTGTTGACAATCAGGAAAAAGGAGAGGAAGCCTCACAGGGTAATTAAAAACTCGTGTCTCTGATGCACGGTATGCCAGAGACAGAAAACCTGCAAAACATAGCGGGAGAGTGATAAGCATATGGGTTCAGAAGTGGCCTTTAAAGAAATGGGCTTTAAAGGAGTTGGTGTGAAGTTCTTCCATTAGAATTAGGGCATCTGTTCTCAACTAGACTTTTCTTTTGTTTTCTGCAAATACTTACCCACAACGTTAACAGAATCTAAGAACTGGGATATTAATGTGAAAAGCACTTGTCATCAATCAAGGAGAACAACTGAGTGGTGCTATGAATAGATTAATAAACTGGAACTATTATTTTTTCCTTTGCAAGAAAGCAGATGGAAATCTGCATAATACTTTTAACTACATCAAACTGAATTTACCTCCTGCTAGAAACATTTACTTAAATAATTCTGGGCATTTCTTTACTTGGAAAACAACTTTTGGGAAATAATTATCAGTAAGTTTATCCAGTAAGGCTGGCCCAACCGAGGAATCCATATTCAAAGTGTAAAGCTGCCTGTCAGCTGCCTTTCCTCTCACTGTCCTGGCTGCCAGATAACAGATCACGTTGTGGGACTCTGGACTGTGTTGTGAAACCACCAGTGCCTCCTGTTTATTCTGCTGTAAGGCAAGCTCGTGCTCTGGCGAAGGGGTTGCCCAGGGTTTCATGCTGCCTCTATTCTGCAATACAGGTTTTATTTGTTTCAAATTGTGCTTTCCTGTCAAAGCGAGTTTTCCAGTGGTTGCCCATGCAGCGTAAGGAGACCTCTGCACTTCCAACCCAGCAGTGGCAAGCCAGAGTTATTCACATTATGTCTTTGTACAAACCTTAACTATGTTTTTTTTATGGGCCAGGCTTCCAGAGGACTCATTGACCTTTGAAGCATGCATGAGAGTGGGTGACTTGAGACTTTATTTGCAGTTCATATCAACAGGATGAACTTCCCTCCTTCACAGTTGTGGACCACAAAAAAAAAAAAGGCAATGAGAAGGTGTTTTTGTCTCTTCTCTTTACTTCATTTATCAATCAGTCAAGACCAGACCCTCAAAAGCTACTGAATCCACACTCCCTTTCTCCTAGCTAAGGTACAAACAGCTGCCTCCAAAGAAAATCATGTTTCCAGAGAGCACAAGATGCAGAAGGTCAGACACAGGTAGTTTTGGGCAGAAGAACCAAGCAGAGTTAGCCGCAAACTGTGGAAAATAGTCACTCCCCATGCAGCTGACCGTTGGTCATTTTGGTCATTTCGGTCATTTCTCTAGGTTGATAATTTGGCATGCACCAACCCAATTACTACTGTGGCTTGAAGTTCTGTGTGCAGCTTCTTAATGTTAAATCCTGGCAGTCCACTCAGAGCTGGACAACGTCACTCTGGAATGAGCTTTTAGGAAGGGTCTGAAGGGGGAAAAGCCTGGTGGTTTGGCAAGCTACGGCCGGGTCTATATTTCAGGCAGTTGGTTCTAGGTTGGGACAAGACTGGAGGTAGGAAACAAAAAAGCTGCTGACTCAGGCAATTCTGCACAGTGTGGAGAGTTTGGGATAGGATGAACTGGAAAGCGTAGAGGGCCTCCAAGGAGGACTCTTCTGCACAGCGCTGGCCTTCATGCCGGTCAGGCTTGCAAGCGATGACCTTGCTTTCCTCTTTCTTTTCACTGCCTTCCTTTGGCTCAACTCAAGTTAGAATGAGGCACACAGAGACTGTATGGCAGCTAATGAATAATATTCATCTGTTACAGGATGAGAGCAGGAGGCTGTGCTCAGTAACTGAGGAAGTGTTCTTGCTGCTCAAGGACACTATTTCTAGTGTTCTTAATATTACCCCATTTGCTGGTAACTAATTTGGACTTTTTTGTCTTTCTAGTCCATAATACATTTATGAGTATTTGTTCTCATTTTTTCTGGACTTCTTCTTTTCTTTTTTTTTTTTTTGCCCCTCCACCTTTTGCCTTCTACTCCCTTTTGCTCCTGCTAGCACAAAGCTCCCTCAGCTCCTACAAAACTCAGCCATCCCACAGCCTCCAAAATCCACGGTGAGCGGAAGTAGAGCAGGGCTGTCTACATTCCTGCAAGCCCAGGGCTTGGGAGATGGTGTGGATATGTGCCAGTGCTAATAAATAGGGAACTATTAGTGACTGTGTAAAGCAGGAAAATTGCAGAACAAGATAAGACTCACTGAATTCCCATAAGCTGATTTTGGATAAGGATATTTACCAAGGGGAAAAAATAGATTATCCTTAAATGCGTATCTCTCTATCCAGCCATATGCATGTTTGCGCAGGCTCTACACCATGTATAAAAAGCAGCAGGACCATGTGTTGAAGTGTATCTGTGACACACGCTTGGCTCCTTTGCACCCTGCCCAGTATAGAGATTGATTTGCAGTTTTGCAGCCAGGCTGCAAAGGTTGCATGTCGGAGGCGACTGTTCCCAGCTCTGAGGCCGGGCTGCACCACACCTGCCAAACTAAACACCCCATGTAGCTCCAGCTGGGCCCAGTATGCACAAAATCCAGTGCAGTGGCCGGGACAAGCTGAGCAGAGCAGTCTCTCTTAACAGGTCTAGTAACCGCAAGGCTTTATTGCCTCCTCCTGTGTCCTGCACAGCAGAGATCAGGCCAGGTGCCCTGATCTTACAGGCTTGCATTGCAGCAAGGCAGATCTGCAGATCTGAGGAAGCTGCTTCGCCCTCCTTCACATCTCCAGGTAGCTGGGTGCTGCTGGGGCAGGACTGATCCTGCTGCATCAAAACAGGGAGGCTCTGGTGGGTGCCAGCCTCCCTAGCACAGGTGGGGTGCGTCAACTGGTGCTGGCACATCAGCCAACATTTACATATCAGTGTTTTGCATTCCCTGAGCTTTATTGCTATGGTCACAGCAGGAAAGAGAGAACTGCCTGAAAATAATGAGACTTTTGTGGTAATTGATGTGCAGTAATGGGGCAGAGAGCAGAGGAACTGCTTGTGATGGACGAGAAGAACATGAGGAACTGCAGAGACAGGACAAACAAAAATCGGTCTAGGGTGGTTCAGGTTCAAGTCATGCTGCTGTGGGGCATGGGACAGACTAGCTACCCTCGCCAAGGCCCTTCCAGCCTTATTTCCTGCTACTGCAGTTCCTGTTTGTTTCAGGAAAGCACCTCGTAGTGCCAGTCATGCTGTGATTTTTCTAATTTCCCACCTGTGTAGGACCCCAAGCAGCATGCAGAGTGCAACATAGAGTGCACATAGAGCAGCTGTAGGATGAAGGTGCAATGGGGTTAGCCTCATTCCCAGCCCCATAAGTGGTGCTCAGCTCTGTCCCCCCTTGTACAGCATCACGGATCAGTCCTCAGGACAGCAGCAGGCGGAGTGCTGGATCCAGTTGGCAGCAATACTCTCTCCTTCCTGACCCCACCTCTGTATTCCCTGTGCTTAGCTCTTGCTGTTCTAGTTTTTGCTGATCTAGACATGTTAAAATTAATTTTTCTCTTGGTGCCTGACTCCAGGCAAGGTTATTAGGTAGCTGGGTCATTGCAGTATGTGTCTGTCAGCTGCTGAAATAATTTGCATTGGGCTGCAGATTGGTAACCCACTAAAGACCTCATTTGTAATGATGACTAACTCCTGCAAGCTTCATTTTAAAAACAAGGAATATTTTCTTCAAAAAGAACAAGAAAACTGCATTTCCGTGTCGTAAAATGATTGGCCTTCATGTGGCAAGAGCTCAGCTCATTTCCCCTCCGGTCTGCATTCTGGAATCATTACCATACTTATTTCCAGTAGTGCAGAAAGTCTTTTCCATATGCCTCCTCTTCAGCCAGTAGTCTGTAGCTAGTGTTTAATGTTTCCCAGGCAGGAGGAGATGAGGACAAACCAAGAGCTCTACTGTGATGACAACCACCTTAGAAAATGTAAAACCTTTCTCTGAAAACAGTTGTCAGGTCTGAGAGCAAGCCCAGTCCTGCAGACAGTACTTCAACAATGCCTCCAAGGACTGCGCAGCCTGGGGACAGTCTGTGCGAGGAGTTCACAGGAAGCTCCTGCATCCCAAAGAAAGCTCTTCAGCCAGAGCGGGATTATACCTTTTCCTGGCTGAGGGGAGAGTGCTCAGGGATGAAGAAGATGCATAAAGTTAAAAATTCATTTGGACAGGAAATTCTTTATGAATTCGTAACAAAATGTGTTTTGCATGGATATTCACTTTCACGGACATTGAAGAGCACTTGTGCCAGTCAAGATGGGTGAGCAGAAACCTCGTCTTCTGCACTCACGTAACTTCCATCACAGCAATTTTGAACTGGACGCTGTCCTGGCATTTCACATTCCAGCCTGACAACAGTCTGAAGGTTTTGACCAACATGGTCTATAAAAAAAAAGTGATTTACTGGAAAAGGACAGTAAAAAGCTCATAAAAAGTGTTTCTCAGTATCAGCTCCAGAAAGAAATTCCTCACAGAAGCCCATCTTGCTCTGTTTGTTAGAGCTGATAGGGACGTGTGGAATGGAAGGGTATTCATAGCTGCAACGTGGCTTAAAAACAGAAAAAATTAATACTCTTGTGGGAAAAAAAAGGGTTCTCTAGTGGGCTGGGCACAGGCAGAATTAGAAAACAGGCTGTGTTGTCCTCAAGCAAGGGTACCCTGTGTGCTCCTGCTTCTGCCGCAGGCACTGGAGGTATTTTAAGGATGGCATATCACATCAGTGAGAGGTCCTCAGCTCCCATATGCGGAGGATATCTGAGATAACCAAGCCCTGGCCATACTGACCTATACATCAAGGGTAAAGTAGTTCTCAAAAGGGCACTGTGCGTCCCTGCTCCCAGTCTTGCCAAGCCAAGGATATTCCCCAAAGCATCTGCCCCAGGCATTTTATTACTCTGAGGTTTAAGGGCTGGGTCTCTGCACCTCTTTTGTGTCCCTGCCCCAGCAGCCACTCCAATGGAAGAGCCCAGAGCTGAATTTCGTTAGAGATCCAGGTTTTTTGACAAGGGGTGGATGGTCCGAGACATTTCCAAGGGCCACACTTGAAGGAGAGGTGGCCATCTGCTCACCAGCAGGCAGACCATTTGCCTGCCTCCAGGCACTGGAGCTGGCTCGGGCGGGTGGTTTCTGCACTTACAACTCTCCCGACTTCACCATCTCCTATGCTCCAGATGGAGACAAAACACAGTGTTAAGAGCTACCAGTACCAAATGTCCCAGATGGAGTAAGAAGCTCCTCTGATGGACAGAGTAACACATATCTGGCCCACAGAGGTCTCATCTCATGTTTAAACTTGGCAGTGTGAAAAGTTTTAATCTCTTCCTACACTTCTTGTTGCTTTTTTAGCATTCTATGTCCTCACTTTTCATATTTTGTGTTCCTATCCAGACCAACTTCAACTGGTGTGAAAGCCATGAATAAAAGGCATTTCTTCTAGAGGCAGGGTGAGCAACATTTGGCCTTAGTTTTGATTTTGCCCCAAATAGTTTTACAATTGACTTAGTTTTGTGTTCACACATGTGTCTCATAAGAAATTTGAGAATGAAGCACTCCCAAAGGCATTAACACATAAAAACATTTTTCAGTCACTAAATATCCCCTCCTGATCTGCAAAAAGAGCCTTTCCCAATTGTTATATGCTTATGGTCCATCACATTGGTACTGTAGGAAAATCTGAGGTAGATTTCTCCATCACATAGCTGCTAAGTAGCTAATACTTGCTTTATCTTTTGAAAAACACTTTCTGCAGTGGTGGTGAATATAATACTGTCTGATGGATTTGTCAGGCCAGTTAGCCATGAAGGCAGCTTGGAAAATCTGCCTTTGTTTACAGATGATTTTAAAGGCTTAGTGTTCACTGCAGGTTTCATTTCTTTATTAATACCATTATTTAAAGATTATATTGAAAGAGCTGTTTTACAGAGTTGGAAATCACATAATGTGAAAGTTCCTGATGAGCTCCCTGGTGAGGCTGGCTCTCCGCCGTCTCACTGATCTGGACGTGCTCTGCCAACGGGGATGTGATACCCAGCGCTGGCAAACGTATCCCCGCTCTCATTCCCGGGGCTCACAGCTAGACCTTCCTGATTTCTATTTTCACCCCTGAGGCCCCATGCTGAGGGTGGCTGCTGTGAGCCCAGAGGTCCTGCTCATACTTACTTGCTGCAAAAAGGGATGCTGACTCCTCTGAGCTGAGGTGTTGCAGTGGGCTGACCCTGACTGGACACCAGGTGCCCACCAAAGCCGCTCTATTATTCTGCTCTTCAGATGGACAGGGAAGAGAAAATATAACGAAAGGTCCGTGGCTCAAGATAAGGGCAGGGAGATCATTCACCTGTTACCATCACGGGCAAAACAGGCTCAACCTGGGGAAATTAGTTTAACTTATTACCAATCAAATCAGAGTCAGGTAATGAGAAATCAAAACTAAATCTTAAAACACCTTCCCCCACCCCTCCCTTCTTCCTGGGCTTGACTTCACTCCCGATTTCTCTACCTCCTCGCCCTGAGCGGTGCAAGAGAACAGGGAATGGGGGTTGTGGTCAGTTCACCACACATTGTTTCTGACACTCCTTCCTCCTCAGGGGGAGGACTCCTCACACTCCAGCGTGGGGTCCCTCCCACGGGAGACAGTCTTCCATGAACTCCTCCCATATGAGTCCTTCGCATGGGCTGCAGTTCTTCATGAACGGCTCCAGTATAGGTCTCTCCCATGGGGTCACAAGTCCTGCCAGCAGGCCTCCACCGCCTCTGCTGCAGGCTTCCCACAGGGTCACAGCCTCCATCGGGCATCCACCTGCTCCAGTGTGGGGTCCTCCACAGGCTGAAGGTGGATATCTGCCCCACCATGGACCTCCACAGGCTGCAGGGGCACAGCTGTACCTCACCACGGTCTGCACCATGGGCTGCAGGGGAATCTCTGCTCTGGTGTCTGGAGCACCTCCTCCCCCTCCTCCCTCACTGACCTTGGTGTCTACAGAGTTGTTTCTCTCACATATTCTCACTCCTCTCTCTCTTCTGCTATTATTTCACTGCAGGTTTTTTTTCCCTTCTTAAATATGTAATCACAGAGGTGCTACCACCGTTGCTGATGGGCTCAGCCTTGGCCAGTGGTGGGTCCGTCTTGTAGCCAACTGGCACTGGCTCTATAGGACATGGGGGAAGCTTCTGGCAGCTTCTCACAGAAGGCAGCCATGTAACCCCCCCACTACCAAAACCTTGCCACAGAAACCCCATACAGGTGTAGAGTTTTGGTTCTGTTTCACAGCCCCATGGGTCCTGGGTCACCCTTCTGCGCTGCCCTGCTTTTGTCCCTGGGCTCCTACTCAATCACAAACAGCATCAGACTGGCCCTTCCCATAAAAGCTGGGTGTAAGCTGTGCTGTGGATAGTAAACTTCCCCCAAAAGGTCAGTTCTGGTGAGTGACAGAAAGTGTGTGGAGTCAGGTCAAACTCAGCAAATCACCCCCAAAACCTAGGGAATACAAATTCTAACAGCAGATTCAAGTGCAACATTTTAAAGCAACATCACTTGACACTTCACTGTGAACGGGAGGTTAAACCTTTAAAGGAGGCTGCAAGTGATGAAAGTGTTTGAGTCAACACAAAATAAAGCATTTATTTTCGCTCCAGCTATAACTGATCCTTTTCCTGTTCTGTTTCACCAGCCAAACCCTTATTTTCCCATCTTGTAACTGGGAAAAAGAATCTAACTTCCCTGATGGGGACCAGCCTCATAGACCTGGGAGCTGGAAGACGTGCTGTGTGTAACACATACCAAATGTTTTACATCCCCAGCTGAAGGAAGGTTTTTCCGCATACATCTATCTTGCTGGTGCATACACAGCTCCTTAGGTTTAAAACTCAGTTTCAGACTCTGGCATCTCCTTCTCATCATGATAATAATCTCCGAGTGAGCAAAACAGGATTCGTAAAGCTTCCTCTACCAAGTCCCACCCTAGCTAATGCCACCTAGCTGCTG
>NW_010118158.1:12751-21620 GCF_000699245.1 Pterocles gutturalis
AGGCCTGTGAGTTGGATATTCCCTTGGCATAGCCCAACTTTTTCTGTTAAGGCTTGCAATGTTCTGAGAGATTTTTAAAATTTTCTGCTCTCTTCCACAGTGCCACCTCCTCGAATACACTGCTCTGTGTGTCTATCTGCTGCCTTGCACCCTTTATTCAGAGTATTTAGATGCTTTGGGGTAAAGATGATCATGTCCAGCACCCATGTGCTGTCTAACACAGTGGGGTGCTGGTCCACACATGGGATTTCTCAGAGCTGTGATTATGGAGGCTGTAGTGGTATCACCAAGGGATACAGGAGGGTGACAGGCTGGGAAAGGCCATGGCAGTGCAAACCCGTGTTTTCTACAGCCAAGTCCTTGGATGACACATATGTGATCTGAATGACCTTTAATGACAGCTTTACCTTCTGGACATGGATCCTCCAGGGCCTAACAGTCCCTCTGTCCCAAACTGCCCTTTGTAATTTGCCCTCAGCATCAAGTGCAGCCCTGCCTTATTGGTGTGGCAGCTGCCTTCACCCCAGGATGGATGACTCAGTTCCCAAGCAAGCCCTCCTCCCTAGCCAGGAACTGCTGAGAAGTCATCAAGAGAAAAACTTTGATCCTTATCAGCATGAAAAGAAAGACTTCTTGGAGGCCACCCTTCCTCACATCCCAGCTGCTCCAGCCAAGCAGAGCTGCAGCCATCACCGGCAGCGCTGAGCATGCCAAGGGAGCGCTAACACATCGTGGGGGCGATTAGGAGGACGCAACTGTTAAACCAACAGCCTGTGCTGGTCGAGCCCTGGGTGCAGGCAGCTGCCTGTGGTGTGAGCAGCCAGGGTGGCTTATGGAATCACCTGTTGCATGGGGGCAGCTCCTGTCAACACTCTGGCATACCCACATGTGGGGAAAACTGATTTTCGGCCTCATGACTATTATTACAAGCATAATGTATTCAGTGGCACACATGCAAGAGCGCAGTATTTCCTCACTTGCTGTATGATCAGCATGGTTGAGCCAGGGATGGTCCACACACCTGCTTGCACCTGCATCTGCTTTCTCTTCCCTTTTCCTCTTGTGTGGAAGAAACCAGGCAGGGGGGGAAGTCACCTGTGGTCAGTCCGCGGACTGTTTTAGCAGGATGGTTGAGACCAGAGGGCTGCAGTTGTCTCTAAGGGACCCTAAATGCAGATCTACCCAACAGGGTCCGGGCTGTCAGGAGTTCTGACTGAGTTCTCCTTTACTGCTCCTTTGGCCTTGACTGTGAAGTAGTTGATACGAGCTGCTCCCTGCTTCCTCCCGCAGCCTGCTGCAAGTTCACAAGCTGCTGGGCAAACACTCATTGTTTGAATTTTATTGTCTGTGCTATCTGTCTCCTAGCAGCACAGTTATCTGCAGCACATATAATATGCCAGCTTTCCCGTAAAGCTGCCCATGTTTATGGTTTTGTCAATGAGGACTGTCTCATGACGTTTCTGTACCCTAGGCAGGCGTTGGCAGGAGGAGCAGGGATGGCAATATTCCATCTGGGGGATTGGGAAGGAGAATTAGACAAGCCACTGATGCAGACGTTGAAACTTCCACAGGTCAAACTGCTGGTCTGGATAAAGTGGCTGTTTCTGATGAGTTGGAGACAGACTTTAAGTGTGTGATAAATACCCACCCTAAAGTGAACACTGTTGGGAATCCATATGAAATGAAGTGCAGAAAGCGAAGGAACCACAAACCAAGGAATCTTATTGTGCCTTGATGCATCTCCGAGATGCTTTGCCAAACTCAAAATCTCCTGAATCCCCATGTCTAGCAAAGTAAGGATGCTTTCAGCAGTGACAGTTGGCCTGCAACGTGGTGAGGGACAGCCACCCGTGCAGCCAGGAACAGTCAGTGCAGCAAGGCAGCCACCCACCCAGCTGGGGGTGACAGCTGGAGCTGCTCCTGTGCTGGCCCTCCCTGTGGGAGGATGGGGATGGGGTCTCTCCCTCTGCTGTCCACTCAGTCAGGTTGACAGCACATGTTGCTCTGACAGTGCAGATGAACAGATTATATAAAACTCATGAAGAAAGAGGACTGTGTCCTGGTCTGTACTCCCAAGAAAGGTATGAAAGGTAATGCAGGTCCACAGCCTTGGCTCTGCCCAAGGCGAAATGTGCAAGACAGACTGTTGAGGTCAGATCGGCTCTTTCACAAATGGAAAAACCCACTAAAGAAAAGTGTAAGCATCTTTCCTTTCTCATAAGTGAAAACTTGATGCTGGCGCTCAGGCACAGCAGGTTTCTGCAGCTCCGTGAGCCTGCTCTGCCACAGCCCTCGCCCACAGGGCTCAGGGTGGCTGCCTCGCCATCGCAGTGCTGAACATGCTTTTTCTCAGCTGGCAGAGAAGGAAACGTGCTGGAAAGCAGAGATGAAGGCTTCAAATTCAAAGAGCTCAAGGCAAATGAGAATGCTGTGGGGGGAAACATGAAACATACTACGAGGTGCACCTACTGCACTGGTGTAACAGCTGCACTCAAGCAGGCACAGGAGTGGGAGCGTTTGTCAGCTCAGAGGTCAAAAAAAAGCCTGAAAGATAACACGTCTGGGTTAGCAAGATGGGGAGGAGAAAAATATTTGATCTTGAGCAATCCAAAGCACTTAGTTCAACCTGAACATTGTTGTGTTTTCTAACCCTGTATTTAATTCCCCTTATACTTAGGGTCACCTGTAATGGAAAAAATGCATTTTAAAAACTTCCATTGGAAATTCAAATAGTTACAGAGGTCCTAAGGTGAAACAAAGGAGATGTTGAAACAAACACGTTTTTCAGCTGTATCTGTTGTCAAAATCATGAGTAATTTCAGTTCTCCACAAATCCCTTTGTACTCATTTTGTGAAGGGGAGATGTGTGAACGACTCATGGGCAGCAGAAGGGAAAACGCTAAAGAGTTTAAGAGGAAGGAGTCAGCTCAAGCCTGTGCCCATACCCTGGTGTGCACATGATGAAACAGGTTCCTGACTGCACTGAACTGATTGCATATTTGTTATGAACATATAATCACCTGACTGCAAACAGCAGTGGGTGCCATAGTTCATCGGACCTTGAGCCTGGCACCTGGCCCCAACCCGATGAGCCCCCTCTGGTTTCATTTTTGAAGTATCCAGCACTGGAGGCAGTGACAAGAAAAGGGAGCCTCCTTGTCATTGAGCAAGACAGGCTCAGCAGCTCAGTGGCTGTTGGTACCAAGGGGACCCATGGGTGCTGCAAAGCAGAGGAGCCTGGGGTTTTTGGCTTCTATGATTTTTAGGGCAGGATGGTGTCACACACCTTTTGGGGCCAAATCTCCTTCTAAGGGTTTATGTGGGACTTATCCCTTAGCACTGGCAAAGTCAACAGCGGCTCAGCTCAAGCGTGGCAGTGCATCGAGTGGACAAAGGGTGAGACATACGGCACCTTTTCTTCCCACCTCCCTGCCAGGACACCTCTCAGCCTGGAGAATTTGTAGTGGTGTTTTACAGGTTCCCTGGAGGGGACCATTTGGACTTAGTGCACTGTACTTTGCCCCCTGTTCTGAAATGGGATATCACTTCTCCAACAGCTAAAGCATGAAGCAAACAACTGACTTAAGGGGGATCTTTGGTTATGAAGAGTTTTGTAGAGCAACTTTTTGATTCACGAGTTGATTACCCAGAGTACAGATGAGAAGAGCAAGCGTGGCTGTGCAGAGGGGCTGCTCTGCTGGGCTCTGGCATGGCAGATCCTAGCACAACGTGCTTTTTCTGTTTCTTTTCCCAGAGGCATTGCTCCTGCCAGCCATGCATCCCAAGGACCTCAGTGCCCGGTGGGGAGCACTCAGTAAATACCCTGCGATGGCAGCAGTGACAGTGGCTCATTTTTTGGAGTTAGCATCTACCCACCCAGCAAAGCTTCAGATACATTAGAAAAGTCACACATATGTGAGTCAGCATTAGCAAAAAGAGTGTTCCTCAGCAAGTGTGACAGTCTCAAGTTTGGACTTTACCTTGGACTGTATCCACCGCAGAGCAAAGGAGGTCAAGCCCTTTGCTTGTGTCCACTCCTTATCTCTACAGAAGGCACTATACAGTGACCATGGCTCGTATCATAGAGTGTCTGATCCCCAAAACAACATGTACCAGCTAAACAAGGAAAACTCTGTTTAAGGTGGATCTTGCTGATATTGTTGGCTTTTGGGCCATAAATACAGGTGAGCAATGCCCTGCCTAGCAGCCAGCACCAAAGCAGATGCGCTCCTTGCAGTCTTTACCATGTTACAGTCCTGATGGTGCCAGACGGTAGGTGAAGACCCTGTGTTCAAGGGGTCTGTAGGCTGATGCTGTTTGGATGTGGGTCACAGTCCCAAGAACCTGCACAGTATTGTGCTGGCAATATTTAAAATATTGCCAGCAGCAAACATCATCCCTGCAGCATGGCAGGGGCAACCCTGGGCTGAGGGACGAGAGCTGGTGAACGTGGCCTTTTCCTCTTTAAGCCTGCTGAGGTCTCCCACAGCACTACAGAGGAAGCTGGTGGTCAAGCAGCACTGCTCAGCCTGATGTTTTGCAGAAATGCCACACGACTTTCAGGCTGCTGAGGCTGAAGTTCCCTGCTTACTGCAGGGGGGGTTGGACTAGATGACTTCCATGGTCCCTTCCAACTCAAACTATTCTATGATTCTATGATTCATGATGCTCTCTTCCTCTTTCTTTCTTTTGCTTACACTATTCTTACTGTTTTCGTTTAAATAATAACCCCCCTGTTACCCAGCATAGCCAGAAAAATCAAATGTGTGTGTCTGAGAAGTGAAAGCCTGACTCCTCCATAGGATTTGGGATGTCAATGCCAGTAAATCAGTGGCGTTTTCCTAAAACGAGCTGCCAGAACAAGGACCGGGTGACAGCCTGTTTCAGCTGCGCCTGTGATTCCTTTGTTATGATTCACCTTCCACAAATATCCAAATAAACAAGTTTGCTGGCAAAGAGTATTCTGGTGAGAGGCAAAAAGCTGCAAAAAAGCCACTGAACTCTCACTTTGAATGGAGTAGTCTCCTCCTGACTATTTGGTCATTGAAGATGCCCTGGCTCATGCCCTGCGACCCTCTGTGCCAGAGACAGGTACCCACAATGTGCACTTGGCACGATGCACAGTCACACCAGGAATATTCACAGCGCTCTTTTGGCACATCTCAAGGAAATGCATATTTTGCTGCTGCACTGTCTTTTGGAATCCTTACATAGAAAAGTGTCATTAAAAGCTGTTCCAATACTCTCCTTGCAAGCAGATGAATTTGTTACTAGGGCTTCACCACTTCAACAGGGTTTTCTCCCTTATCAAAGACTTCTACAGCCTCTTTTATTTCTTGATACCTTCTATGTTCCTAAAAAAGATAGCTAACTTCCCAACTATAGTGTCCAATGTATCAGTAGGTCTAGTGATTTCAGTAGATCAATGGATATCTAGTACTGCTTTTACCCATGTGTACAAAATCCTTAGAATTTTTGTGCATATTATAAAAAGCAAAAATATTATTTTTATACATATTGAGCCTGCCTGCCATCATGTTTTTAAGAATCAAATGATGATCACCTGAACTGGCAAAGAACCAGGAGGATAGATAAGTAAATCACAAAAAATGTTCACTAATATATAATATATATATTTCCTATAATGTATATATTTCCCTTTCTGCTCCAAGAAAGAAAGAAATAAACTAAACCCTTCACTTAGCTCATCTCTGTAACTGGCCACATGAGTTTTTGGCTTTGGTGTCAACAACATCACCAAGACAAGGTACAGAGTCCCTCCCAGGATTTCAGCACATGCAGCAGTGCCAGGCTTATGACGTGACAGTAATGAAGTGTAATGTGGCCTCTTTACCCAGAAGGAAGCCACCACTGGGGTATCTGAAAAAATTTAGTACAGTTGCATGAGATAGCAGCTTGCAAAATATTTGAGATGCTGAAAAATATCCCGAAGACAACTGCTTTGGACAGGCTGACAAATGAACCTGTCATCCTCTGTCTTTCAGCAGATCTCATGCCATATATTAACTCTTGTCAGAAACGGCTCAGGGCTGATCCCCTGGGTGCAATGCTCTATATTTTTTTTTGGGTTATGCATATGGGTCACACAGAAGTCCAAGGCCTGGAGCACGCACAGCCGGAGGTGTACGGCTCACCGCACGACAGTGGTCTGCCAGCTCTGCAGCCGTCCACAGCCACTGCACGGGGAAGTGGGTCCATGGAGGGGTGAAAAGACAGCAGAGAGAGAACTTTTCCTAAAGTCAGAGCTACAGATTGTCTCCTTTTCCTCCCTCTTAAGAATGAATTCACTGAGCATTTCTGGGCTTGGGCTGTTTGTATGTTTGCATTAATATACGATTAAGTTGCTACTTAATAGGTGTTCCAGAAAAAAGAAAAACTACAGGCCAAGGTATTTTTAAATGTGCTTAGCTGTCTAAATCCTTTCACTAAAGCTAAGCTCAAAACAAAAACTATTCCTTCCTATTTTCTGCAGACAGTGCACACTTTCAGGATACAGAAATAGCCCAGCATCCCTTTTCAATAGTTTATGAGTTGTCAATTGATGCTCACTGTGTTCTGTGTTTAGAAATCATCCAGAGCAGCAGGATGGATGTACCAGGCCCAAGAAGTCTGTTTATATTTCATACACACAGTTATTTAGACCAGCTGTGCTTGTGAGATTTCTTCATATTACTGCTATTGTGCAAAGAGACACTGAAATACTGTATTTCAGAAGGCTGTTAAATGGCAATGTTTGAAGTCTTGACTGCAGAGCAAAGCCTCTCTAATTGGGATTTCTGGAGCTTTTCCTGGAGCTGTGTGGATATTTCGGGAAGTCATTCAAAGGAGCAGTTTTTGGGAAGGGAGGTGGTTCACAGGAGGATCTTTTCCTCCCAAACCAGTTCAGGTCTTGAGTACTTCTGAAGAAAGAGCAGTGTGTTATCCGAGTTGTGTGCTCACTATTTTTGTGCTATTTCGTAAGATACGTGCCCTGAGGACTGCCAGGAGAAGCCAATGCACGCGGGGAAGAGGTTCGCAGGAGTACACATGCATGTCTGGTCCCACCCAGTGGGAAAACCCAGTGTCCTTCCCTGCTGACAAATGGCACAAAGAGATAATGTACAGAAAGAACGACCACAAAAGAAGCTGGGGAAGGGGCAAGAGCAGATAAACCTGCATAGACACTGGACAGCACCATCCTTCCTCTAACAGAAGAGAAGATTGCATGGACACGTGCTATTCCCTGCTGTTTGCCTCCCTCTAATTTACATGATGCCAGCTTTGCTGTCCGCAAAAGGGTAGAAATGTATGATGAAAATATTACAACAGCCATCACAGACTAATGCAGAAATAATTGTTAATTGGTTGTGGATTGCTGTTGAGGCATGCAGCTCCGTGGAGCCCAGACTGGGGAGATCAGCCATGCTGCTGGCTGCCCTGAAGGACAAATCCTGCTCCGGCTGCAGCTCCCTGGCCATGAGCCGTGTCTGCTGCTGTGAAAACCAGAGGAATTTGTCTCTTCCAAAGCACTTGAAACTAGAAACTCATCTCTACAGTGATTCAAAATATTCCAGGAAACTTATTTTTTCATACATAATTATTCTTTGCCTTTTTAAAGGATTAAAGAAGTCAGCATTTTTCAAAAATCAGAAACGTAATTGCAAGGGATGCTAAAAATGTCAGTCTGTTTTCTCTGAATCTCATATTTGCTCCAACACGACTATTCATTTGGCCAGATATCAAAAGATTTTGATAAAAATCCAGAATTTCGCTAATCCTATATATCTAGTAAATTTTGCCTGTTTAAATAGCAAAAATCTTTTTTTCTTGTTTTTTGTTGGGCAAGCAAGAGATGAGCTGATACAGGCTTATCATGCCCCTGTACCCTGCCTGCTACAGGCAGCAAGCTGCAGATGACCTGCTAGAGATGCAAGCGAGGGAGTCAAAACTGCCCCAAGGATGCTGCCGCTGTAGAAGCTGTTGCCTAAGAGCAGCTCTGCCTGCAGCATTCCCAAGACATGTGAACTGAGGAGGAATGGGGCATTCCACACAGGTATGGCCAGGCGTCTCCCTAGGTTGCTCCTTTGGTGTGTCGCAGACGTGGCAATGTCTGGGTGTAGCCCGGTGAAGAAAGCAACTGTCTGAACAGGAGGAAAGATGCTCCCTGGGGCATTGCCTTTCACATCCAGGGCTCTGCAGCAGCCAGTGCTGTTGCAAATAATAACCTCCAGGCAGGCAGGAACTTTCCAAGTGAGGCAGAGTTTGCCTGGAAATGCCCATTGGGTGCAATAGGAAGCACATGGTGACAGCCCCCAGACCAAGGGTCCCTGTGTGGAGCCATGCTTGGGTTTGGAGTTATCACAGCCCTCCTGGGGCTGGCTTTGAAAAAACTTTTAAACCCTTAGAGCAAACAGGTTCCTCATGTTCATGCCTCTGCGAAAGGATGGCAAGAGGTGAGCTCTCCTTCCTTGCCAAATACGTATATTTAGGAGACCAAACCCCCTCCAGTCTGGGGTGGGAGTGCAAACCAAGCTGTTCATGAAGCAATGCCTTGTGTAATTTGCGATGTGTTATGATTACGAGTTACTAAACTGAGCTCAACTGAGGACTAAACTAAGCCTGACTGAGAAACAGTTACCCAGATGCCTTTCCTTCAGCCGTTCCCTGAACAGCCATTTCCCCTTTGCGCTGTAGATCTACCTTCCGTGGCCCAGAGGCATTCGAGGTGAGGAAGCAGAGACCATCCTTGTCCCAGTCCTGCTGCGCATCTCTGCACCCACCATCTCTGCACCCACCATCACTGCTCCGTCAGGGCAGATCTGTTGACATAAGAGCTGCCTGCAGGCAGCACAGGCAGCACAGGCAGGGC
>NW_010118159.1:0-1486 GCF_000699245.1 Pterocles gutturalis
GGTTAAGCGCTGCCGGAGGATTGGTGCCTTAAAACCAGACCCGCTCGCACACGAGGGCCGCCTTCCCTGGGAACAGGGGAGATGAGAACAGCCTTACAAGACTTTTAGTCAGTTTTTTTTCCCCCCAGCTCCCATCAATCCTCTTTACTCAGACCCCGATCCGCGCCAACCCATGCTGCGCGTCTGAGGCCTCGGCCGTTGTGGTGCTTCACCAAAAAACCCCGGCAGGTCGGGCGTGTGAAGAAATACAGCCGCGTCGCCGCGGGCTTCCGCACGGCTTGACCTCAGTAAGCGGGGTTAAATACAGCTCCCGTCCACGAAGTTTCCCATACTGCTTCCTCCCTTACGGCACAGCCGGGTGGTTTTTCCACGTCTCCTCTTACAGATAACGCAGAGGCTGGTCCCGAAGCCCCAGCTCTGCGTAACACCAGAGCCCCGCTGCTGCGGCAGGGACCGAGGAGCCATCCACAGGGCACTCGTCAGGGGTCCCGCCAGCTCTGCCGTCACTTTGTGCAATCTTGAGCGAGTCACCTGGCTCCTGCGGCACTGGTCCTCAGCTCTCCTCAAGCGTTTCTTCATTTTCCAAGAGCATTGCAAAACAGTCCTTGTTCTGTTCAGAGCGGTTTCATGCTTCTTGGGCTATCTACGAGCTTTTTTCCTTGAAACCTCAGTTGAGTGATTACATCAAAATCTGTTTGCATTAAAAAAAAAAAAAAAAGTTTCTTAGCTTTGTGACCCCAGAGGAAAGTTTGGGGACCTGTGCCCTGGGGGCTTGGCTGCCCGGAGGGGCCTGACCCCCTGGGGACACCCACAGCTCTGAGAGTCCATCTCGGGGACCTTGGAGCCTGCTGGGTTTTGACCAGATGCCTGTGCTAATGCATCCCGTGGGCAGTGCTGGAAATGTGCAAAATATCGCCCTTGCTCTGCAGGAGCTCTGAATTAAGAAAAACAAACCAAAAAAAGGACTCGAAAGGGTTTGCTAGTGCACATGCAACACGTGCGCTCAGCCCTGCTGGGACTGCACCAGCCCCGCTCGCCCCTGGACCATGTGCTCTGCTCGGCAGAGGTGCTCGTCCCGGCCGCAGCGTTGCCCCCCGCACCCGCTGTGCCACCGCCGGAGCATTTATTCATTCTGTCACCTGGGAGAGGAAACCCACGTTTGTACAGAGGGGGACACCGCTGCTGCTCCTGGTCATTTTTCTCCCGGTCGGTGGGTTATTTTTGTTAGCACGTGTTAATGAAGCCTTGGGAGAGCTCTCTTTGTTACGGGCTCACACTCGCTTCAATTAAAGGCTAAGAAAACTACCCAAGCGTATCACTGAGTCATCGAAGAAACCCTGACGAGCACGTAGGAGGCTAAACTTGTTGTTTTTACAACTAAAGAACCCAGAGGGGATGTGGGAACCGGGAGGAGACTCAAAGCTTTCTTACTGAGAGAGAGGGACGGGAGCCCCCTTTCCTCTCGCCGGCTCCCGGCCCCTCTCGC
>NW_010118159.1:1538-2109 GCF_000699245.1 Pterocles gutturalis
GCGAGCCGAGGTGCTGCAGGGAATCCCCGGGGGAGCGAGAGCTCGCGGGAGCTGGGTTTGTGCAGGGCAAGTCTCTGCCAAACCTGCCAGACTTTCCTTTACCCAGAATTATAGCTGGAAATATAAAAAGCCGCAGTGTTTGAAAGCACATATTTACATTATATATGCCCCAAAGCAGAATAAACAAAGGGTAGATTTGTAAACTCTCCATCTTAATTAAAGCAGCGCTGCTTTGGACAAACCCACAGAACAGGTGGCTCCAAGTGCTGTGTTATTTAATTTATACCTTCCAGCTCCCTTAGTCACCGCGCTGGGACAGCGATAGCATCAGCAGCCACCCCGCTGCCGCGCCGGGACCCGCGGCGAGCCTCCAAAGGGAATTTCCAGGGCACCAGCATCCACGTGGCCCTTTTACCACCATCCCAAAGCTGCTCTTTTCCACCTTTTCAAACAGAAATCTCCCCTCCTTTCTCCCTCAGCACTTTCTGGGCTGTTGGGAAGGATGGGAACGCTGCTGGGCTGTCCGCTGCTGCCAGCACCCACGCCGAGGGGCTCCAGCCACGTGCCGGCG
>NW_010118160.1:0-1151 GCF_000699245.1 Pterocles gutturalis
TTTATATATATATATATGTTATAAAACTTACAGTCTTAATCTTACTGGAGATTGTTTTTTTACAAAAAACCACAACCTGGCACACTCAAGGCCTGAGATGCCCGATTCCAATCCTATTTGTGTTATAAGGCCCCTTTTCTCCACAGTGTATGCCAAGAGGCTCATTCCAGATAATAAAAGATTCAAATTTATAAGGCTTTAATTTCTTTCCCTGTATCCCTCTGCTCACATTATCTGGATCCTGCATAAATTTCATGTCAGTACCATTCGACTCCTGTCCAATGTTTGTTTTTCAGTTTTTCTACAACAACAATCCCCTTTTTTCCCCATCCTCCTAAATTCAGTCAGCCCAATATTCCAGCCTATGTCTAGCAGTATCTATCACCTCTTCTCCATTTAGGGTTACACACATTATTTACTTGACAGAAATTAATTAAATCCCCTATTGCAAGCTCTGCAGCTAGTGGCACAACCTGTATCATTCTTCAAAGCTTGTGGCACTATTTGTGTGCTCGAAGATGTACTAGAGATTTCCTCCGATAGTAAAGGAAAGCTAGAACTTTCCCATAGTTGACTAGGGCTTATAGTATACCATCTGCTTAAAAAATTACATGAGTGCCACCCCTTACTACAGGCCAGGCTGTACTATAAAGTTGTACTATTTTGTCTCTGGCAGTTTAGTTGAACAACTATGATGGATACACACTTTTTTTTTAGTATAAGGTTGTTTTTCCACTGTGAAAACATACCAAACAGCCATATATAAAGCAATACATACATACAAGGGCTCTTACAGGTAGTCAGATAAAATACAAATTGTATCCTCACTGGGGAGGTATGCTCCAGTACCTTTTTCTAGAGTATACCAGACATCGCTCTTATGTAAGGTGCAGCTGACACATCCAACTGTTACCATAAGGGGAAAAATAAACTACTTACCTCCTCAGCATAGCTGACCACATTTTGTTTTTGTTTGGAACATTTGCAGAAGGTTTGTTGTTGGTTAATTTAGCAGAAGATGCAGAAGCTATGGTGCTGTGAAGACATTATCCTACTCATTTGTCAGTCTCCGGAGGCTTTCTGCACACTGAAGGTAATAGATGAAGTATTCCTCTGCACTCCTGCAATTTCAGGAAAACTGCTGGGAACAG
>NW_010118160.1:1164-32349 GCF_000699245.1 Pterocles gutturalis
AGCACTATAGATGTTGCGCAGCAGAATAAGGCAAGAGGAAACGAGCCAAGCTGTCTTTTGTTGATCAACATGCTGGAAAACCAAGAGCAAGCCAAAAGAAGAGGTAGAATCAAGTGCTTGTTGTTTACTTTCAAGCTTTAACAAAGGTGCTAGAATGGATAAATAGGGATTAAAACCAAAATCTGTACCCAGCAACTGAGAGTCACCAGAGGAAAAACATAATACAAACTATAAACTTAGTAGTTAATAATCATATGTGGTCTGCAAACAGCAAGTCTAGTTCTTTCACTATAATGGCCTAAACCTTTGCAAGGTTCTAGGCCAGAGCTATTTCTCCAAGACACCGAGGCTGACACCTTTGACTTGCAGGTGAAAGCAACATACATACATTCTGTTCCCTTTCTTACCAGAGGAAGACTAAAGAAGACCATTATCTGCTCTTGCATGATAATAAACTACAAAATGCAGAGGGGAAGAAAAGGTGCTGATAAGTAAAATTACAGCCTAAAGAGGTTATCTCACACACTCCTCAAAAAGAGGCTGTCAGGTGCCTGGTACTTGGGTCCATCCATCTAATTTCCAGTCCACAGTCTTCCATGGAGAGTTACAGAACTCCTCAATTCAAACAGATTTATCCAACCCTATTAGTGTACAAAGCAATGGGGAGAGAAAGCCAGACCAAGGCTCAGAAACCCAGCAAAAGAATTACTTTCTGAGGACAGAAATAAGTTATTTTTCTACTTGTTTCTTAATAACAAAGCTCTATTTTTAGCAGTAGATAGGAGGTACGCATGAGACTACAGATACGACAGCTGGGGGTAAGGTCTGCAAAGAGAAGAAAAAACATCTCTGCAAAGGTGTTTTCAATTAAATCCTTCACACTGTCAACTGACTAAGCCTGATAATGTTAAAATATGTTAATGTGAGAATCTGGAAGGATAATTCTTTGGTAAATAAGGAGAGATTGGTCCAGTTGAACAGTATTTTTAGAGTGCAGAAAACAAAACAGTTATGAATTGATACCTAAGAAATGTAGGAAATGCATACATTCTTAAGCTTTATGTGCAGAAGCTACATTAGCTTTGAAGCTTATTAAAATAAAAATCTTTCCTCACACTGTCTAATGAATACTCTATCTTCTGAAATCATTAGTTATACTAAGCTGAGTCTCACATTATCCCTCTAACATTTTATAAACCTTTCCTAAAATAGATCAAAACTCTGGATATAGTGAAGAGATCAGGATCATACCAAACTAGACTTGAATCTTATATTCTCTACAAGTCAACAGAACGAAAATCATGACTCAGAAGCTTAAGGCTGATGGACCTGCACATCTTATTGGGTTTTTGCTCAGCTTTGAGGTACTCACAGTTTTGACATTAAGATTAACTCTCTTTTATAGATAGACATGCCTTTTTCATGAGGTAGTCTTTGTCAGGAGAGAGTAGAAAGTAAGATTTGTTATTTTGGTCTTACTTCATCATAATATGTGGCACATATCTGTATTACTTGGGATCTGTAAAAATTTTGCCCAATAAGAACAGTGAGTGTCCAGATTCCCTTTCTGTCAGAAAGTTGTTTTGCTAACAAAACAGGCTCTGAGAAAGATATGTTTTAAATTAAATTTTTTACTTCCGTAGTGCTTTTTAGAAAGTAACAGGAAACAGAGCCTTAACTTAAAACCTAATTAGCCTGTAATAAGTGGCATGTGCCAATTACTTCCTTAAGAAATATAGCCATCCCAAAATTCAGTTGTAGCCAGCTGTTAACTTTTGCCCAGAAAGAAAACTAAACTTACTCCAAAAGAAACTCATGAGGTTCAGCAAGTGCAAAATTCTACACCTGGAAAAAACCCATACATCAATTTGGGCTGAGCAGCAGCTCTGATGGGAAGGACCTGAAGGTTATGGGAAACACCAGCTTGAATGCCAGCCAGCTGTGCACTCACATCACAAATATGGCAAACCTTAGGAGAAATGCAGCAAGCAGATCAAAGGGTTATTAATCCCCTTCACTTGGCATGATTGTAGCTACACCTGCAATTTTGGGACTAGCTTTCCCTTCAGTCCAGGAAGGGTGCTGGAAAACTGGAGAAGGTCCATAAAAGCACAACCCAAGATGGTCAGTGGTCTAAAATGTATAACCCATGAGAAGTTGAAGAAACTGAGTTTATTTAATCTGAAAAATAAACTAAAGACTTCCTGCAGCCTACAACCACTTGAAAGTCACTTACAAACATGACAGTACCAACCTCTTTTTAGTGCCAAATTATCTGATTAGTGACAGCAGCAACACATTATGGCATGTGAGGTTCAGAGTGGCCGCTAAGAATAGGTTTTTACAACATTGGTAATGCACTGTCAGATCAGGTTATCCACAAAGCAGTGAAATATCTGTCCTTGAAGGTTTTCAAAATTTGCCCTGACCATGCTATGCCTGACCCAGTTTGGTGATAGCAATGGTAAAGCCTTAGAACAGGAGGCTGGATCAAATGACCTTCAGCGGTTATAATGGAAGATGTAATAAAAGAAAAAATGCAAGGGAGTTGGAACCAGACTGATTCTAATTAGGAGGTAAACACACAATTTTGAATTGTTGTTAAAACAAACTATAAAGTCATGTTATTTTTTCATATTTGTAATGAAGGATTTTGTTGAATATACACTTATGCAGCTCATCAAAGTGCAAAATAGTGAAATGATAATCAGTGATCTATAATATAAACTCAGGATTTCTAAAATTCTTGCAAAGTACAAATTATAAACAATTTTCAAAAATATTTTTGAGATCAGAGTGATTCCTTAGTCTAAAATGTTTATTGAGGACACTATATCATTACAGCAGCACACAAAGTTATTGACTTTCTATCAATGTTTATGTAATACATTTAAATAGTATGAAAAGTTAATGCTTACAAAATTGTTGAGTCCACCTCTTTCAAGGAGGGCAGTTCTGTACTATTTAAAACCCTGCAATGCAAAAGTAATATTGTTCAATATTTGCAGTAAAATTGAAAGTGATCTTCCTGAAAACAATGGGAATTTTGCCATAGACACTAACACGATGAGGAGATCCTTCATTAGCTCTGATAAAGCTGTCAGTCACTATGGAGAAGATCTAGAAAGCAGATTACAGAGCATGCTAAAGTATGCAGTACACCTCTATAAAAATCTTTGTGTTGCTAAGACAATAACCCTTAAAATCTCACACATTTCCATATTTTAATATTTCATTTCTATGGTAATTTAAGAGACTTTCTCTCTCTGGCTAGGGAGTATTGTCTTATATCCATTGAATTAACTGTGTTTTCTGACATATGAAGTGTTTAGGCCTTGATTCTGTGGCTCACTGTAACTGCATTTATTTTTAAGCCCATGTTTTATGCAATATAATTCAATTTCTGATTAGCGCCTCATTTGTCAAGTAAAGAAGAAAATAATTAGATAGACAAAAAAATACTATCAATGATGAAGGTATCTATCATCTAATTTATGTTTCTACTATATAGAGCTGTTGTGTGAATCTATGCATCTTCTCTTTAATACCATGTTCTCAGCACAGGACCCTCAAGAGTTACAGTAAAAACTTTTAGAAATAAGATGCTAACGTAGTCCTTAGCTGTATAGTCTAAATTTACAGTGAAAAAAAAAGTTATCATTTAGGCATTTGTTTCTAGATTTACTATAGTTTCCTGGGTCACCAGGTCCTCAGTTTCAAGATTAGTCCTCTGTTACTGCTTAGTGCATTTCTAGTAGTCAAGTCTTTCATCACCTCCAAGCTAGTTTTGAACCTCTTAATTCTCACTGTTTTTATATCGTTAACCACATACTTGCTCTTTTTCCCATCTACATTCTTTTACCTACAAAAAAAAAAAAAAAAAGAGCTAAGAAAAGGTACCTTACAAACTATTAAAAGAAGCATCAAGAAAAGGTGAAAGGGGGTAGGAATGAGCATGGTTTATGAGCATGGCCAGCCACTTACTACCTGCATGTGCTTTGGCTATTTTCATACACATCAAGGTGGAAACAGTATGGCAACAGTATATGAGCTTGACATGTTACCTGCGCATGAGGGAGAAGAGAAATTAATTTATATGCTTCATTCAGGGAAGACAGTCTTTCCTGCTATACCTTTCTTTACAGAACTCAGATCAGCAAAGTCCAAGTCAACAGCTGAAAGTCCTAGGATTACAGTCATACAAACAAAACAGTTAAAAAAAAATTAGGCTGTCCCCTTGGCAGCAGCACAACAATGTAATGTCACTGCGCAGCAACATCAAACTTTTCCTGACTTGTGTAAAACGCTAAAGTTCAGATATGGTGATTTTACTTTTAAATTGATCTCACAGCGTGCTTGCTCAGCCACCCTGCCATCTTCCAAAGCAAAAGGAACTGCTGAGGATCTCTTCAAAGAGGACTCATTGCACAACTCATCATTGTATCAATGGACTCATCATTGCACAATCACCAATGAAATCATAGGGTGTTTCAGTTAGCACCTTCACAGAAGATTCTCTCTTCAGCATCACCCTCACACGCAGCTTTGACCTTATTTTTTGTTGCATGACCAGACTCCTTCACGGCTGCATAACCCCATCCCGGGTACTCTGTCCTCATTCCAGATCTCTACTAGAAGTATGGCATGAATTTTCTCTGACAGTGACATCTGAGAGTGGATCGATGCCAAACATGCGAGCCGCAAGCCCACACGCTTATTTACCATGCATCAATCACCTCCCCATCATTTTGGAAGGAACATACTGAGGTGGGTTATCCCATCCCACAGACTTCTGCGTTCCACCACCGCAGAACTGGCCAGCTTGGCGATACCAGGTGAACTCCCACAAGACTCATGCCTTCTAACATTAATGCTGTAGACAGTGTTTTGCGGAGAAATTAGCATGGTGCCATCTGGCCTAGCGATCCCATATCCTGACCTGGGAAGAACTGTATTATTACAAAACAAGAAGTTAAGCAACAGTAATGTTGCAGATGCTTTTTTATAAAATTGATCTCTCAGTGTCCTCAATATCGCATCCAAGTGCAATAACGTGGGCTTTAAACAAAAAAAAAAAAGCCTTTTTTTCTTTTTATTATAGGGCAAAAGTACAGTGCTTTGTTCCACAACTGAGTATTTTATGTGGATTTTCAAAATACCTAAGATTGATAGAAAAGTGGGGTAAGATTTTAAAACATATTTGTGATCACGTATTGCTTTTAATTTGGTCATGATTTGTCAACATCTCTGAAAATTTCAAATAATAAAAAACCCGATATTTTTCCCTCTTAAACAGTCACGAAAAAAAAATGTTTCAGCCTTTAAACACTGTCTTGTCAAATTTACAACCCAGGAAGACAAAGTAAAGCAGTTACTGCATGATACCTGAGGAAAAATTAGACATCAGGAAGCGGATAATGGGAGAGGAGCACTTTCCTTGTCTACAAACACCATGCTGATTTAATGGCACTGTCAGAGGCTCCATATGAGCTAAAGAGAACTCAAGTCAAATCAGCTGTAAATGTTCTCAAGGATTTATTTTAAAAGATACCTAGATTACACTTTGTGCCTATGCACATGCAGATAGTCTGTTAGTCTGTAAAAACATGGCTTACCCTCAGAAGATCTATTTATTTCTATGCCTCTTACATGAGCCAAGTGAACTCCCTGCAGACAGGATATTTGCACATTACTCGTATCCTGGACAAATAGTATTTACATGTTAAGTGTTGTAAAAAAATAATCTCTTGGAACACATAGTATATACTGTTGAAGAATAATAAACAAGATGTGAATGCTGGGACTTGTGGACTACTCACCAAATACACTTGCAAAACCAGAAAGTAAATCAGAATTAACAAAAAAAGCCCAGATTTCTTTTTATTTTTCCTCCTCCTCCCCCTTTCTCAATTTAAATTCTCCTTTTCAGTTTCAGACAGTGTTGTATTTCTCTAGGCTTCTTATCCTCACTCTTTTGCGTTTAAAATATGTCATATATTGAAAAGAATGAGTTGTGTGTGGTCACAGAACCAATACAAAAATGCACTCAGATTCATATGCCTTTAGGTATAATTTGCTAAGATACTACAATGAAATGAAGATTTTTTTCCTCAGAAGAGGGCATTTCTAGCTTAACTTTCTCATTTTTTCCTCTTCTTTTAAATGGAAATTGGAGGAGTTGTGAAACTGTACAAATATCAGGGCAAAGGTTGTTTTTTTTTTTTTTCCCTGAGACAAATGGCATTTTTCTTTCAGCTTTTACAGTAGATGGAAGTGCACAGACCATTTTCAACATGATTTTCTTTAAACAAAGCACGTAGTAAGCAAAGAATTTGTTCTGCCTCCCTCCTTCTCACTTTTTGCCTTTGAGGCATCCAGGCAAGAAGTATGATGTACTTCCATTTCACTGTGAGGTGAGAACATGAAGGAATACATACAGGTACTGTATATATGTCTCTCTATATAGTCTTTAAACTTTACATAGGATGTAAAGCAGGAAAGGCTCCTGAGGGTTGGTAAGGGGACCAGCTTGCTGCCTGGGCCAGCCTGCGGAAAAGGGACTTTCCAGTTTTCTCTGACTTCAACGGAGAAAGAAGCATGATGGATGCTTTTTTCCAAACCCACTTTCTATACTTTGGATTGCTAAACCTATTGGGAAATTTGTCACTATATTGTTTAATAGTTACTGGGTTTTGGGGTGGGATTGGGCTGATGGAAAAATGTAAGGATGTCTAAGAGGTTTGGAGTTCAAGATTAGGATGAAAGTTCAGAAGGCTTTTGTCTTTACTTCATTAGGAACAGTTAACTATCTTAGTTTAATTTAACACAAAAGACAGTATGAGAATGTTCTATATAAACAGAGCTACTGAATAACTGAATCTATCTCCTGTTTAAATTCAGGCCAAGTTTTCCGTCTTGCTCCATCCCACTGGCTGCATTCATTTATGCTGCCCTGAATTAACAGAAAGCTAGAAGCACTGCATGTAGTATCTTCGATTTAAGTATAACAGGTTATTTACCTTTAAATTTGTAGGAAAATTTAGAGCTCTATATTTCCAAATCCATTTTTAAAAGGCTTTAATGGGAAATACTTTTAACACCAATTCAATACCTGATTCTAAACAAACCAAAAAAGGCAGATTCCAGTCAGAGTGGAATTGCACACTATGGAATGGCATTTATTTTACTTAATAAGATGGTTGTAAATTAAAGTACTAATAAGGTATGCACAGACACAGCTTTCCAAGGCTAGTTTTCCTATTTGTATTAGGTGGGATTCTAGACAGTCAAAATCTTTAGAAATAGCAATGTTTTTGTAATGCAAGTATTAATGATTATTGTGTTAATATAGAATTATACTGATTAATTACAGAATGCTTCATTGTTTTTAGTAAGTTATCCATGCTATAACTCTGAAAATGTGTAATTTTAAATTAAAAACTTAAAAAAAATACTCACCTGTATGACAGTAACAGTTTTGATCTATCAATTTATTTGCATGCATTTTACTTAAAGGGACATTAGTAATCAGTTCTATTTCCATGATCATCACAAAAAGAAAATAGAAAAAAAAAACAGTACATACCTACTTCTTGCTTGTATGTAGCATTTTGATTTCAATATGCTTTAAAATGCTGCAGCTCAACAGCCCGTCCAGAGGTGCTCAAGTTTGTACTGCTGTTTAAGTGAGTGTTGTTCCTGACTAGTACTGCTGCAAAAGTAACATGAACTGACTGTATTGTATCTTATTTCAGCACTACTTAAAACTATACGGATGAACTGAGCTGTCAAGAGCAGAAAAATATTTGTCAGTCTCAATGCACCCAAGGCAAAAATCTGCAAATTGTTTTCACATACTCATTTTAACTTCTTGTTTTTAAAATACATACAAAAGCTTTGCACTTGAAATCAATAGATATCATTTCCCTCTAAGAACTGAAAACAAGAGGTATATAGTACTTTTCTACATTGTTGTCTGAACCCAAGCACTGAAGTTTCTCAAAATGAAAATGCCAGTTCACCTCAGTCTGTCACACGCTTCTTGTTTCACTGTTTATCTCAAAAGCACATACACTCAGCACTGCAAAAGAGCTTAATGACTTTATGATGTGCACTCAGAGGCTTAAGAACAGTGACAAAACATTTAAAATTATTATTGAGGCAGTTGTCTCTCCTTTATTCCTTTAGAAGTGTAAAGAAATCCTATTCCGGTAGGACTGTATAAATTGCACAGTTGCCAGCATACACTGTGTCACTTGAACCAGATCCTTTGGTTCCCCAAAACATTATAGCAGAACACTCAAGGATAGCTCCCCAACACCACACGTGTAGAAAAAAAAGAGACTAACCTGGCAAATGTACCACTTCCCCCAAGCCTGCACGCGCATGGGAAAAGCCAGTAGGTTGGTAGGTTTCAGCCATTTAGCCATCTATTCTCTTTTCAGAGAAGCAGCGTCATATTTTTAACTACTTCAGGAAAATATTTTGCCAAGTTACTTAATTTTCTCACTCATTTAAGGTGCATAAACTGGTGTCACTGAAACAAGACATGCTGGAACCTCAGACAAATGCTGAGGTGCTTATGGATAGAAAACATAGCTGCTACAAATTGAACATTTTAAGAGAGGCAGGGCACGCTATTTGCAAAGCTTTAAACAAGTGTCCCAGATGAAAAGCCCCATGTTTTCCCACATTTCTGCTGTTAACTGTCTTTTGAGTCAAACAATGCCCAATTCGACATCAAGCGAGAATTTTGCCCAAGAAACTTTATGGCTGCAAAACTCAAAGTCAATAACAACCTAGAGGAACCCGCACCATTCTGAAAACGGTCAGCATAGGATAGCTCAGGCTGCCTCTGCAAACTGTCAGAAAGTCGAGCTGTATATACCTATTTACACAAATACGTACATACAAGTAACACACACGCCCATTTCTCACTACTTTTTCCAAGAAAAGAGTGGTGCTAACACTGCAGGCTTTCGCATACTGTGCCATGGAGTGCTGCGAGGAATTGTGTAGGGAGCGAAGGTCCTGGGAAAGGCAGGTGGAGGGGAGGAAAGGAAAAGGGTGGAAAATGATATTTGAAGCCTCCTGAAAGTGAGGCATTTCTGCCTGTCCACTCTTTGCCAGTCCTCCAATTATAACACTTTTTGGGTCATGTAGTGATAGTTGAGACAAAAACCGTACTTTAAAAAATATATATGCATATGTATCATATGTATACATACATGTGTGTGGGTATACAAGAGATTTGTCATCACTCCAAGCAATCATTCTGCTTAGGCTAACTGGCATTGTATCAGCAATGAACAATGAAAGTCATGAATTTTGTGATTATTAGCTGATTAGCAAGAGGCAGAAAAAAAAGACGTCAAGAAAATACGCAACCCCGGTACCTCAAGTTGGTTCTGCTTTTTGGTACACTGTATCCTAACCAGAGGTTAGTTGCCTATGTTTTTTTTTTATCCCCAACTTTAGTGATTCACAGCAATAATAAGAAACAAGAGGTTTGGGTTGGGTTTTTTGGATTCATTGATATCACTATCCAAAGTTATCTATAGCAATTTTTAGTTATATTTGCATTGTAACAGTGACATCGACTGGCCAATGTAAATAGTGCCAAATTATTTTCTGCTGAAAAGGAGTTAGTTATTAAACCGGTAGTGACTTTACCTAAACAGATTTATTTAGGATTACAGTAAATAAAACTGACTGTCCATTGTCCAGAGATACATGGAATATGTTAGAGACTATGGTACCGAAGAACCACATATTTTACATTTAGGTCTAGTCTCCTCAAGTAAGGCGATAAAATGAAAATAAATAAAACTTAAAAAAAAAAAAAAAACAAAACTTATCAAACATACAAGCAAAAGAAAGCTAATGTGAAAAGAAATACCCATTACAAAAAAATGATGATAAGCAGATATTTGTCTATTCTGAAGACATCTGTATTGCAGTCATGCAGTCACCAAGAAAAGCATAATATAGAATTCCTTGGCATTTTAGAATTGAACTAAATTTTGCCAAAAAAAGATTCTCTTTTTACTAGGGCAAATTTGTATTGTTATGATACTATCACTAGTATAATAATACTGGCATGATAAGCAAAAACAAGAAAAAAATCGTGTATCTGTAGTAGGGAGGGTGAGGAGCAAAGGAAATACACCCTGTTAAAGATCAGTTGACGTTTTAAGCTTAGGAGGTTGCAAGATCACCACCATCCAACAAAGTCAGGAGTAAATAGTAAATTGTATGAGAAATCAGGTAAAAATTAAATTCAGATAAAAGAAAGATTATAAATCCATTTCCTGATTGCTGATAGCTCATGGAAGAATGAAGTAGAAAAGGAGAAAAAAATTAGAAAATGTGCATAAAACCAATATATAGATGCAGTCATGTTCTGAAGAAAATATTACAAAAACTGAATAAGCCTAAGAGAACTAATCTAACTTCACAAGGAGCATTATCAAGAATGGTTAAATGGTTAAACAGAGTTAAAGTTCTTTACTGTTCCTTTAAAAATTGTGGCTCTGGCATTTTTTTTTTTCTCTCCAAAGAAAAATCACAGCTATTCTCTGTAAACTGTCTATCCTGTTAGGAATGTACGCAAATAAAGACAATCCCTATTCCTACAAACATTGTGTATCTGGACCTCTTCCCTCGACTTAAAAGGGAAGACCACCCCGGTGACGTGTGGCAGGAGGAACGCAGGAAAAATGGTAATAACATAAATTGGTTAATCTTCGTGTTGTAGGGATCATTCTGTAGGAGAGGAGCCTCAACAGGGAAACTGTTTATGCTGTGAAACAGAGCCTGTGTTTGCAGAAAAGAGCAGCAGATGAGAATGGGAGGTAAACGAGGAATGTGGGCTTGGATGGTTGAACTATTTTCTGACTTTCAGTTCTGCCCTTCTGTCAGTACTGGAGAAATGAAATGTGCAAAACAATGCTTAAGTATGGTGGGAGGAAAACGCTCACTGATATCTCCTCGCAACAGCTGCCTGTTTGAATGTGAGGCACTTGTCATTTTTACACTGCTTTTATCCAAGATGCAGATTTCAGAAAAGGCATCAGGAAGAGGAAGCATGCTGCAACTTGCTGGAGAGCCTTAGATTTATTTTGGATAAATCAGGTATTTATTTATCTGAGTTATTTGTGCTGTGGGATGATCCTCCTTTCAGCATAAACAGACTCAAACATGAGTGACAAAAATAAAAAAGTTATCCTGTTCAGAGAACAGCTGACAGCTACCCCTCTTCCTCCATTCCAAGGGTATCTCATGCTGTCCGTGTGCTCGTGCAGCTCTGTCAGCCTAGAGCATTCTACACACAGAGATGGATTTATTCTCAAGAACAGGCAAGAGACAGGCCTTGAAGCAGCCCATGAAGTCTATTGACACAGCCTCCTTTACAAGCCTGGAAGGAATGAACTACATGGATGCCATAGAGGTAACATGACAGTGACATGGACACAGATCTTCCCATTGCTAGGTGGGCTGAAAATAGGCCATTGCTTGCAGAACACAGGGGCTGGTTGGAACTACTACACCTTCCACAAAGGAGACCTGCTTCTGTTTCCTTATTGGACCTCATTTAAGAAATTTTGACCCATTCCCTGTTATTGGTTCTTGTTTTTCAACTGCAAATTTGTATTTTAAGAGAGAGACCAGTAGGTGAAAATCTCAGTGTTTTGGTGGTTTTTTTTTTTTTTGTGTGTGTGTGTGCTGTAAGATAAGATATTAAGGATATTATAATTTTCAAAGGAACTCTAATATTTCCTTTCTATGCCTTCCTTGCCTTGGACTCGTCTGTCTGCCCCCTACCTGCATTCAGTCCTGGGTTTTCCCCCCTGATGGAGCTACATCTATCAGCACCAAACAGCCATGAGTCTGTTTTGCTAGAAAGCATAAGAAATAATGCAAATCTCTGCTCTCCTCAAGCCCATTTCACATCAATTAAATATTTATATGACCACAGGAGAAGATATTTGATGGTATGTGATTTCAGCTGGGTGAAAATTGCTGTTGTGATAAATACTTAATCATTTATATGAACCAGTGCCTCCTAGAATAGCTTCAGTAAGAGAAAAAGGAAACATCTGGTAGATTGGAGACACCTGGAATTTGGGAGGTTTACACTCTGCTATATGTTCTGAGACATAGCACTCAACGAAACTTTCAAGATCACAGTGTTGTCCTGCTGCTATCACAGACAGGTACAACAGCTTCTACGTTTTTCTTTTCCAGCCTGTGACCTACCCAGATGCTTTGCTGAAGTGGGAACACTGGTGCACACATGTTAAAAGCATTTACAAGTTTCCAGAATACCTGTGCTCTGAGTTACGTTCAGCTGGCAGCTGTGTAAACCCATCGATAGCACCAGGCTCCAACAGGAAAACAGGCATGGGGCTGCCCACTTGCAGGGCTGGCACTGATCTGGGTATGTCTGCTCACAGAAATGGACACTGGGGCAGGAACTCACCTGGACTCAGGCCACAGGTGGTGCTGAGGTCAGCAAAGCCTGAAAGGAGGTTAATTTCCATTTTCAATTAAGTTATCCGCAACATCTTTGCAAAAATCTCCCTCACATCTCTCCAATACCATTTTTCCTGTTAGCATCTACTGAAAGAAAAACACATTTGGAGACCAAAATAAATGCAAACTACCCGAATATCATTTGTAATTACTATCAAAAGTCATTTACACATTCTCTGACTTGCAAACACGTGCAAGCCCCTTATGCTCTAAGTCTAAGGAACTTCCCCTGCTAACACAGAGACCGGTTGTTAGGACTCCTTTTAGCACCCGTGGCAGAGCTAAAGGCTTTATATTTCTTTGCAGCACCAACAGGAGAAAATGATGCCAGTGCAGGCTGGCTGTGTGGTGTTGGAGTCCCAGCAGCTCAGTCCTGAGGTCTGGATCACCTTGGCAGCCCCAGCCCAGGTACCAGCAAGTGCTGGTAGCCAGTGATACCTCCCTCATACAGCAGTTTACCAGCTGCCTTTAAATTAATGTTCCTCCTGTTTATATGACACTTCATTCTCTCTCTCTACTTCAGCTTCTGCCCCTCAGAAACAGAAGTGTCTATTTAGACAAGGATTTTAGAAAAGGATCCTCTCACAGGCTTGTCCAGCATTTATAATTATTAATTGTTCACTTTTATCAGAGAGCATTCATAAATTGAAGAGGAGCATATCTGAATAAAATCAGGATTCTCAAATAACTTCTATTAAATAATCCAGATAATAATCATAGTCCAGAACATCAGTAAACCTGGGACCTTGGAAAAAAATGTAGAAGTTCAGGTGGACTCCCAGGAGAAGCAGCCAGGCTTATTAAAAGCACATGCTCATTTACGTGCTTTGAGATTTGTGAAACACATCATCATCCTGGGATGATAAAAGCTGGACTCAAAGACAGTACCTTAGCGTGCTTTGTTAGAGCAAACAATGTATCTCCCATGGATGAAATTTTGTTTCCTTTAGAAATGGCATGTTCCCCTTGGATAATAATATAAACAGGAAAATAATTTCTGCAGTGTCAGTATAAAGACCAAATTGAAATAATTCTATCCAGGGGAGTGCAACAGCAATAGAGCTGCTGGAATCCTGTCGAACCAGAAAGCCTGTGACACGAACTAGAATAATAAATTATGATATGCTAGATCTCGTCAGATTTTTTTCAGCCATACAAGTTTAACTTCTATGTGTGAATCTACAGAGTTTTGAGGATGTGCCCCGGTGACATGTCCAAAAGTGATGATGTCAAAGCACAGACAAGTGGAGGATGTTGCTTAGTGTATACCATTCTTGATCTGGATACGTTACACTTTAGTTTTCAGTAAATCTTCCCATATTGGATATTTTAGAAGTGTTGAAACTAATTGAAGAGATTGATAATATCCATTATCACAATTACAACTTAAATCTGAAAGTAGACACCCAAAAGGATAATTGAATCGATTCTTCGCGTGGAGACTAATGGAGTGAAAATGAAGAAATATGAAACACTGTTCTATTAAAAGAAAAATGATTTAAGTAAAATGGGTATATAATTGTTATTTCAGAATAAATTTCCAGGGAGGAATATAAATTTTAAAACTCGCTTACTCAAGCCAGTAATCGTTAAAAATGAACAAGACTGGCTTGAACAGCAGAATTATTACTATTTGAGAGTTATCTTGCCTCAAGACCAAGTGATTTCTACTGCTTTCCTGTCAGCTAGGTGGAAAATTGTGAGACTCTAGCTTCAGGGGGAATGAACACCTCCTCAGCATGCTCTTGTGTTTCTCTTATGTTTACTGTCACGTCAACAGTATCAACTTAAACGCTCTCGTTACTTTTTTGTTTTACTTGATGTACAAGTTCAATTGCACTTAAAGACAAATGTTGATCTTCTGGACTCTTGTACATGTTCTTTCCTGACTGCACGATTATCTGATCAGAATTTGATGAGCCTCTGATTTTTTTTAGCCAATAAGGACATAAAGAAAGTTTTAGAGCAACTTTCTGTCACTAAATTTACTGCAGTAGATGAAAACATTGAATGAAATTAACAGTTCTACCCTCACTGGTGCTAATGGAAAGCATCAGGCTCTCTTCAGGGTTTTGTGTTACCATAGGTAAAATCCCTGCCTCTGGTTAGCAGGACATTTGGCTCAGTAACAACAACATTTTTCCTTGTGGTACCATATGCAGAAAGAAAAGAGTCTTAATTTCAATAATTTTAATTTAGATTCTCAGGAGTCAAAATATTAACTCCATCATAAAACATATGAAAGCATCACTGCGGATGTAAGCAACAAACATCACCTGTGTGTATTTTCTAATTCTTATTTCAACATTAGGTAAACCGACCTGTTTTTCCTAAAATAGTCCAAAGGCCATCTTCTTGGGAATGCTGCCGGAAAGTTGTTTTTGTGCAGAAGTTTATTGAAAGACATTTTATTATTTTAGATACATTAAAATAGCTTGCAAAAACACATCCTATCATCTTTTTACCTCCCTAAGCAACACACTATTTTTCCATTATCCAAGAGACAGCATTATAGCATGAAAGAAAACTTATTGAATAAATTAAAGAGATCCCTTGCAGCAGCACAATTCCTACTATAGAGTACACCAAAATAGTAGTCAAAAATATGAGCATTTGAATGTCATGACCTTATAGAAAGGGTCCTCAGAGGGACCTTTGGAAATAAATCAGTAGGGTAAGGTCCTGAATATTCCCAACACAATTATTTCCCCAGTCTGCACCAGTTCTTCATGGAATTCTTTCCTAATAGCCTTTGGGAAATGCCCACAAAAATCCATTTCATCTCAAACTCTCATGCAAGAAACAACCTTAAAAATGAACTTAAGACGAAGAATGTAAGTCAAAGACCAAGTTCCATCCTAAGTGCTATATGCTGCCTAAGGAAACATATCATAAAACCATCAATGTCACAGAAGTTCTTCCAAGACTATATGCAGCCTAAGAAAGAAAACAAAAGGAGCCCAATAAGGCATCACACACCGAAGCCTAAATAATGTTTTTATTCAGGGAGATATATCTCCTGATCACGTAGGGAACAAAGGAGTGCCAAAGTGTTTCTGCAGATATCCAAACAAAAATGCCCTAAAATAAAGAAATTGGCACAGCAACATATCTAGCAGAAATAGCTTCTGGAAATTACATTTCCGTTTCTCTGACAAAGATACACTGGGGTCAAAGATCAACGTGGCTGAGCTGCACTGCCCTGCTTACCCTGCAGAGATAGGAAATGATTAGGGAGTCATATAAACCAGTTCAAGGTGACATGACTCTTTGAAAGCATCAGTTAATTACACAGGCAATGCAGACTAGCTTCGTGAAGCTAACTAGGGGTAGGTAACTTAACAGAACATCCTGTAGAGAAGAAATTAACATACCATTATTGTTTAAAAAAACCTTATAGAAAAAAACCCGAAACAACGTTTTCTTGATACCTCCTGTCCCCCTTAAACAGTTAATTTGGCACATGCACTCAGCTGATCCAAACTTTTTCGGTATTCTGTTTTAAAACAACACTAGAAGGTGTTTGCTTCTACAGTTTCGGTGACGGATGGCATTTGCTCACCGCAATTTAATTCTGAACTTTCCTGACAAAGCCTGAACTGAGGTTTTTGAGCAGGAGAAGCATACTTAATGAATGCCAGCATGATCAAAACCTACAGGCAGGACAGCTAGAAATAAGCTTGTCTGGATTTACCCTTAAGCTAGGGCTACAAACTGTCGGCAGCGTGAAAACTGAAGAAGGTCTATTAGCAGAAAGAGGCATTTAAGTCAGATGCAGTCGATAAACAACTTGATTCAGCTGTTTCTGAGGCAGCAAAACGAGAGTCTGCTGTGGTCCAGCAGACTTTTAAACACGCTGACAGAGGACCACATCCAAATGGAGGTACCCTTCCCCCCAGTAGGTTTCATTATGTCAGGCAAGCTCAGGGCTAGGTAGAGCGAGTCCATAGGTACCTGTACCCAACGGTGAGGACAAACCCTTGATTCCTTTATGGAAGTAGTACCAAGTTGTGTTTTTTTCCTATCAAATGGGATAATACCACTTTGCTTTCCCCTAGGTCTTATCTATATTATATTTAGCTCATGAGGACTTCGGAGCACTGGTTATTTCTCATGCAAAATGTACGAGCCTTTCCTATTATAGTTGGTGTCTGATTTTGTTCAGGCTCTCTGGGCATTGACAGAGTGAAAAAAAAAAAAAAAGACTAGATATGGGCCAACCGGATACTGCTCCCCTGAGTGACTTGGGACAGAGAGGATTAGGGCCTCAAATAGAGTTTATTTATATCAGCTGGTGATCTGAGCCTCCTCTGCCCTTCTATTTCTCAAAACAAAGCCAAAATTAACCTAATTGAAGGACTCCTTGACAATTCATCATCTTCACAGTTGTCAATGCTTCTTCATTTTCCTACTGAAATCAGGCCTTGAAGCACCAAAATATCACAGGAAAGGCATTTCACAGGCTAACGGCTGGGAGCAGGAAACTCTGCAAAACTCATGAGAAAACACATCTGGCAAGGGTACAGGCTCAAATCATGGAGATACTGTACTTCAGGAGAGAAAAAAAATTGCTTATGATTCCCAAGCTGAACCTGACTATGGAACTCATCTATAAATAATCCATGACAGCAGTCAAATAGAAAAGGAACAGTGAGAGACAGTGACTGGAAACCAGTTACAACGCTCTGGGGGGTGAGAAACGGGGAACTGCAGAAGTGTCCCCACATTTTTTCACGTCCTAAATTAAAATCCTCCTGATTTAAATTAACTGACCATATTTGTTTAATTATTTAATTAATTAAATTGGACATATTTGTTTAATCATTTTTGCTTGATGTTTAATTTTACTTTAAAACTTCCTAACTCGAAGAAAAAGGATATCATTGTGTTTTGGAATCTCACTAGAGGGAGCTCCGAGTTTGTTTATAACTAGGAAAGCAAGCGTGCATGGGATCCGATCATTTGTTTTGGTACAGTTTTAACAACTTGAATGAATATTTTCCTCTTTATCCAATTAATTTAGTAAGCAAATAAAATAACAAAAAACCCGAAACCCATAGATTCACTGCAGTATTCATGGGATTATAAGGATCTTGCTATTTCTCCAGATAGTTTTTTCATTTTTGGCCTCATAATTCAAAGGCAAGGCTCCTTGTTTCATTTTTACACTGCCTCAGCCAGAAGACATGACATTTTATAGCCATCATAACACAGAACTTCGCTGGGGGACAGTATCCCAGATTTGCCAAATAAACCTTACAGGAACTCACAGAAATAAAATATGTTGTGGGATTACGTATTTAATTATTCCTGATGGATTAATTTTCTTTTAATGCCATGTCCCCTCTCAGGTTTAAGTATTCACAAAAAGCTAAGTAATCAAATAAACTGAATTCCAATGAATTAATATTTCAACTATTACATAGATTTTTCTAACATCAACTGCAAAATATAATAACAAGTTGAATAAGACCAGTACTTGTTCCCCAGTCCTACTGAACACATCAATGTCATGACTTTCACACAACACTTTTTTCTGTGTTATACCTTGGCTAAAGAGTATTATAGGAGACACAATTTAGAGGAAAAGAGAGACCAATGTGGCTTTAAGCTCATCCTTGATGCGTTCAGAGCAGCCCCAGGGCTTCCCTGGGGACAGATATTCAGACTCTCTAAAATTCCCTAAACTGAAAGAGGTTTGCACAACCTCTTACAGTGCAAAAGCTGCTGCTTCTTTCCAAAGGCCATGTTTCCATCAGAGGTATTTCTTCAATTTGCAGAGAGACAAGAATATAATAGAGGAAAAAAAAAGTCACTTATCTCAGTGGTACCCTGCTCTGCAGCTCAGCTGCTTTAGCACGACCCATCCCTGCACCCCTGTGCACAGTGCCGAGTTCCTGAGCCGTGCTCTGGCACAGCAGCTCTGCTCCGGCCAGGAGGCATTGCTGGAGCAGTGCAACACCATCATAGAGAAAATCTCCATCCGCAGGCTCTCTGCAGCAGCAGCGTGCAATAAGAGCAGACAGCTAATTAAAGAGAGCACAAGGCAGAGCTGCCCGAGCAGCAGCTCCTGGACTAAGGATCGTCTTTCCAGAATACACACCAAAAAAAAAAACCTGTGCCTTGTCATCATCAAGTTATAGTAGAAGACTTGCCCGAGTTCCCAAGCAGCCTGCGCTGCTGACAGGTAAGAGGGGATCCCTGCAGAACACTTGGGCAGAGAATTCTAGAGATGAAAGGCTGTAGCATCTCTGATCAAATCCCACTGATTAAATTTAAAAAAAAAAAAAAGAAAGAAATTGCTGCTTCTTATATCACCCAGAGCAGATACTTCAGAGAAGTAGGAATCTACGTGGAAAGATTCAGAAGTAAGGAAGTATTGTACTTCTAACGATGCAAATCTACATTTTTTATAAACTAGTTTAATTTAAATGAAGTTTAATGTTTAGGCTTTAAAATTTTGTATTAAGGATTGATGATGAATGCATTTCTAGAAGAATTGTCCACCAGTCAATAAAAAACTTCCTGTTGCTAACCATCTTCATCCTCATTTCCGAAAAAAACAGATTTTCACTGTATCCTTTGAGAAATGGAGCCCAAAAGAAATGATCATATGGTCTAACTGCCCCCAAACGTACAAAGGTCACTTCACTTACTGTCTAATCAAAGTTCACGCTCCCCATAATGTGATACTGAATTAACAGAAATTTCCATTCTTTTAAATTTATTAGGAGAGCTTTGTTAGCATAGACTGACCACCTTTCTGAAATATAGACCATTGTCCAGGTTACTTGGCTTCAAGAGAAATTTCTCCGTGCCATTTCCAGGAGGTGAACCCATGCAGGCACACGTGAATATAGAGGTTTGTGATCACGGCTTTCATACTTCCACATCTATGTTGTTGGGTTTTGTTTTTCATTATGCATATACATGAGAAAGACAAGCCAGAAAACAAAACACACCCCCAAGATGTACACGCTAAGCTGGAAAGAGCCCTCGCTGAATAGGAGCATTTCCTCCCCCAAGGACAGGGTGAGGCACGGTGGCTGCTTCCCAGTGACACCACCTGAGCTCTGTTCTTTGAAGACTCAGAAACGTGGCATTATAACCATCAGAGGATTTTTTTTTTTTCTTTTTTACTGTCTCAATCTCTTACTCTGATGTGTTAATAAATAGCTACAGGATTGCGAACAGACTGTAAAATCCACACCCAGGATACTTCAGAAAAAACCCCACATCTTAACCTTATTTCAAAATCAGTTTGATGACCAGTTTTCCTCTGACCTCGCATACTAATTTCATCACAGACAGTAATATACTGTCTCATGGAGTCAGTTTTTAACATCTCAAACTGAATGTCTTTGAGTATATTACACAGAACCATTTTCCTTGTTGACTAACTAAATCCAGCTTAAAAATAAATCCTAGTTCTGCGTTCCCCTGCAGTGCAAAGGTTTTCAGTCCTTCAACACTTGTAAACTAGGGATCGGAGAACATTGAAATAGCCCACCAGGTGCATTTACTATAACTTTTTTCCTTTTTCTAGCCATAAGCTCTGCTAACATTCAATTTTTCAGTTCTGTACCCCAGCAGACCTGCAGATTAAGCTAAAAATTGAACTTTGACCTGTGTTTCAGCTCAGTTTTTGCTACTTGATAAGACCTACATTTATTTTTATGTCCTCTAGTGACAGTACCATCTGACCACCAAAAAGTGCAGCAAAATAACAGGATACTCGATAGCCCTCTGGAACACTAAAGATAAAAATATAGTGAAAAAATGAAAACCATAAATGCTGCGTTTCCCCACAGCTCATCTTCTCATCATTTCCTTCCTTTCTGTTTCTGAGTGGTAAGCTCTAACAGCATGATCCCACTCCACCGCATAGCTCCAACAGTTCCCGTTATATTTGTCACATCAGCGTAAAAACTGAAAAGAGAGAATCTTTCAACACAATAGTGCTAAAGTCTTACAGTCCTTCTAGGAATTTCTGAAGCTGAAAAATAAAGAAAAATAATTTTAAATGTGACATATATAAATAGATCCTGAAATACTTTTCAGATAACTGATAAACATTCCTATTGGTACTGCATTTGACAAACACATTCCAGTAAAAAAAAAAAAAAAAAAAAAAAAATCACAAAAAACTTTGTTGGCAAATGAAGTACCTGAAAGCTTGGGAATGGCAAGTTTAGAGCTACTTGTAGAATCAGAATTAACACCTTCTGCATATATTACAATGCAATCTGCAGTTGTATAACACATACTTTTTCACCTATGTAGGGCAAAAACATTCCCTCCATGCAATTAAGGTTCATTTCACAGAGAATAATTTTTTTTTTCACAGTCAGCTTTAGAAACAATTTCTTATATTTTGGATATTTTGATTTGCAAAGTTATTTTAACATAGGCTTTTAAATTTATGTTTAAAATTCAATAATGTAAAAACAGAGTTTCTTGTCTTGGTCATCGCAGTGCCATAGGTTTAGTTTTGGTGTTTTTTTTAAGAATTGTGCTCTTCATTGAAACTGTTTGTCTTTACACACTCACAAACTTAGGATAAGTGGGATGTATATTTTCATCCCCGACAAATCATAATAGAAAGTTTTTTATCATGGCAAAGTTGCTAGGAACGTATCATGAAAACATTTTGACCCTACAGTTCCAAAGCACATCTAAATCTCTAATTACATTAAAAAAGATTATTTTAGTTAATATATTTTTATTTTATGTACCTTTTTGTTATATAAGTTTGACATGAAGCTGCTCTCACAACATTTTGGGGATAAGAGCGTTGAATATAAAAAAAATAAACCTAATAGCTTTTCTGATTTTAATAGAAGCTCAACAGTACTCAAGATGTCACTAGCTTTGTTGCTGCCATGAAGAACAGTTCTATTAATAATCGACACAAATCCAGACTAGATGGCAATTTCCAGGTATAAAATATGCCCAAGTACCACAAAACTAGAGTGATCAGAGTGAGAGTCTAGACAAGATCAACTTTTCACCATGAAAAAAGTCAACATTTGAACACTCAGAGAAGAGCATTTTTAAACTCTCCTTCACAAATCTGAACTAACATTTATAGCAATGTGTTAGCTATTTTCATATGAAAGTGAAGAAACTATACTGGAGACCGTTCCGTTTTTCTCTCCAAACAATGAAAAAATATGAGATAGTTGTACAAGTTGTCTTCTTTATTGGTAAAACTCTGATGACCACTATGATTTTTTTTTTTTTTGTAATGGCTTACAGGTCAAACAAAATCTATGCAGTCTGTAGGAAACTGTGAAAATTTATCCCAGCACAGTGAACTGTAGTGCTATTAATTACTTACATTCTCAAGTAATTAATACAATGAATCCAGAGTGAAATCTATTAATGAAGATGAGTTCTCTCAATTATTCAACAAGCACAAAATGAAGTTTAATGATATCTTAAACAGCGTCACCAATGTGAAAAATGAAGGTCTGTGAGCATATATAACATTACAACTGTCAGCTGACGCAGCAAAAACCAGATGTGCAAGCTGATGCTTTAACAAATAAGGAGCTTTTCAGTTCTTCTAAAGGTCAATTATGGCATTTGCGGGGCTAGAAAGGAATGCGTAAATATGATTTACAGTAAACAGAGAAGTTGCTTCATTCTAACAATGAAAACTCATGTAGCAGAAGATTAAACTGATGGATGTGCTTGACATTACATTTTGTTTTCTCATAAAGAATTTTTTATGATCTTTAGCTGAATTATAAGGCAGAGACTAGTTCTGCAGTGACTCTGGAAGATGGGCAGCCTGAGCTCCTCTCTTGGCTCTGCAGGGAACACGCTGCATGATAAAGCAAATTATTTAACCTCTTCCAATCCCATTATTAGTGAATATGAATCATGACTCATAAGAAAGAGAGCAGACATATACCATAAACATTTGTGCAAAGCGTCTTGAGTATTGATATAGCCAAACTAAATCAGTTGATTACCAATTGATTCTTCTGATTATCAATCAAGATTTGACATATCTGGTTACAGACCTGTGCTTAGTGTTTCTATGGGTTTAATATGAACACATAGCTATGATAAAGTCTAGCCTGATAAGAACACTACTAGTTAAGTGGACAGCCCCTTTTTACTTAATACCACGTGCAAAAGACAGAAAACAAAGAGAAATGGTGTAGGAGGACTTCCTGTGTTTCTGTAAGACAAGAATAAACATCAGAAGACTGGGTAAGCAACAACATAAGTCAGCTCACTTCACTCGGGATGAGCCCACATAGCCTCTCCAAAGGAAGATTTTTCCCATGGGAAATGCAGATTCTCAGTCCTTCAAACTGCAAATGTCAGTGATGTCAATTGAAGTGAACTTCTGGCTCCAGAGATGTCTCCATCTCATTTCTACAGTCAAACCCAGAACAGGGGGATTTATTAGAGCTGTACTCTCAGATGATTTGAAGTGGCACTGTGTAAACTCGTTTCTTTTAAAAAGAGTAATATCAAATAAAAATGTAAAGAGATGGTATAAAAAGTCTGAAATATGACTTTTTATATGCATTATTAATTATATCAATATGCCTTTGGAAAATAATCCTTCCTTATATATGGAAGATGTCTGGGGGATTGTCTTGACTTCCAGTTGCTAGTGTCCATCTCCTGTATGACACAGGGATTTGGGATGCAGAGGTATCGGACCGAGCTAAAGCTCATTTAAAATTCACGTCATTTTTTGCATTGATTTCAATAAAGCTTTGGGCAAGACCTTTAAGTCCAGTCATCTGTCATACTTGTAAGCAAAAAACCCCATGTTCTGATATGCTATGCTTTCCTTTGTCCTGCTAGTGAGCAGAAAACCCAGAAACTGTTGGTGGAGCTGCTCAGGACCAGCCCTGTAGAACACTGTCCTAGGGAGGATGTTGTAGAGAAGAGCATGCAGGTTAAGATGTACGAGCTCCCCCCCTTTCAGGCATGTTTGCTCGCTCACTCTGAATTCCCCAAGATGCAAACGCAGACCTCCATTGCACCATGTTCCTCACAAATACCTCAGTGAGGAGCAGTTGACCCATCTTGCTTGTCCTCTGAGGCAGAGCAATGAGGCATCCCAACTATGCTGCAGCTGGACAGCAAAACTCCCAAAAACATAAAGACTCTCCCTCGCAGGGAGGTTTGCAAACGTTTTACCTTAACCTCCCGTAAGTATGATTCCAGCTAAAAAGTACTCCCTGTTTAAGCATAGTATGTCTCCAAACCAAGCACCCAGGACACACTAATAAATGCTGTCCTCATCTGTCCTGCATTCTGTGTAGAAAGTAAGGGCATGGACCCCCATTTCCTCTAGATCAGCGTATGGGGAACTGCTCTGACCTTTCCTGGTCTGACCACTTTTAGCCATTTACTTTCTCCATGGGACAGAGGCTGTCCTCTGGCTCTGGCCATTTCCCAGGTACTTCCAGCTCCTCTGTGCTGTGTTTCAGGTGAGGTGTCCAGGGCCATGCAGCACACTGAGGATGCTCTACACAATGCTTTACCTTATGGCTTGGCTGTGCTTTCTGTTTGGCTCTCAATTTTTTTTTTTTTTTTTTTTTTTTTTTCCCACAATCATGCTCATTTTGTTTTCTGTGCATGACTTTGATTTGAGAAATAAGGTTTCTGGTGCTAACAGAAGATATGAAGTTCCTCACTGTATTCAGGCTGTATTTACTTTCCCCCCTTCCCGGCACTGCTTTGCTTTCTATCAAGTGATGGATTCAGAGATGGAATGTTAAGCAGTCAGACTGCCAGCACCACGCTGAGCAAACTCGTCTGTGCTTTGCTCCACAAAGACTGTGTTATCATTTTTGTCCCATGGTATTCATCAACATTTTAAAAGATGCCCAGTTATAAATTTCAAATCACAGTACCAATAAAATTAGTAGTTACAAACAAACGAATTCAAACATGCAGCACCTAATAAACACAAATTATTTTGTTCTAGTCACATCAGCTCAGTTTCTAGTCTTAACTCTGACTGACAAGAGCAACATCAGAAAAGACAGCTAGTTAAAGTAGAATATTTCTTTTAATCTAGTCTTTAATATTCCTTCTTCCATGTGTTAAATCAGTTTAGATTATTTTTTAGCTTATTATCTTTAGGTGTTTTCACCTTCCATATACATAATGCTTGGTGGTATACAAAAGTTTATCTTAATAATGTCTTTTCATTTCAGTCTTCTTGTTTCTTTGATCACCTTTCCTAGTGGTGGCAAGAGGTGTCCCCCATCCTAAGCAGCACTCTAGATTTCACTGCAGCTGATGAATAGGGGAAGACAATGAATAATGGCATTTTAGGATATGGAGACAAAGTTACAGCTTCAGAGACTGATCTGACTAATCTGAAGGATACAACAAATCCTTTTTCTCCTGTTGAATCATGTGTTTAAAAATTTAGCCTTTTGTTCTTCAGAGCCTGTGAATGTTAAACCACATCAGAAAGAAACATTGAACAACAGAAAACGACCTGGATAATCTCTGCTGATTTAAAAATTGGCATAGTTCCACTGGCACATGAATGACAGTGTAAGGTTGGTCCTGTCATTTTTCACACTGTTCACAAATTTGTCTATTATAACAACAAGATTTTGCCACCTATCTGCTAGTAAATAACTCTAACTTGGTAGGTCTAACCACACATAAATATAATCCACCAGACCTGTATGTTGCTCCAGGTCTGTCAGAGGTGTTTACATATATATGGCATATTATAAAAAAAATCTTGTTTTTTTGGGGGGGTTTTCCAAATAACCCCATCTTTTAAGTCTTGTAATTAGGAATTTAGTTGTCCCTACCAAAAATTTAGTATCTAATTTACTGGCCAGAGGACATTACTTTATAACTTTAGCTTGAAATTGCCCATATGGACAACACATGTTCTAGGTGGCTTGTGTGTTTCCGTAATTTGAGATAATCAGTGATAAAATCTCGAAGCCCTGATTCCATGTGCTGCTCATTTGTATTTCACATTTAGCTTATTTTTTGTAATGCTACGGATACATTTCACAACACAGTAAGGAAAGTACTTCTAAAAAACAACCCCAAAATAGCATACCATAATGAAGTGATAACCTTTCCCAAATCTGTAAATTTGTTGCTTTGACCACAGAGTTTGGGGGGATTTTTGATTTATCCGAGTACATTTATTAATTTCACAAAGTTGAAAACTCAGAGATATGCATATAAACTTCCATTACCTTAGTGAGAGCTCACAAAAGGACAAAGCAGACACACGGGACTACAGCATCAAACCTGACTCCTTCATGGGGGTTTTTTCACTCTTTGATCCTCCAGAGTAAGTTTTTTTGAAAGTGTAACAGCATTTTTTTTATGACCACCCCTTCTTATCTTGCAGTGATTCAAACCTGAATGAACATATTTTGACCTACAAGTAAAATACTAGGTTAGCCAAGACTGAAATCTCGTTTAACATCATCTTTCGCTGTCCTCGGTGAACTGCAGTGACATTTGAGCCGTGCTTTGCAAGGAGCATCGTGCCAGGACAGCAGCAGAATACAGAGCACACAGCCATTCGCTTGCACTGGCCGCCTGCTGCTTATAAAATTGACTCCCCTACGGCTCCAATTGTACCGTGGTACACAGGGTGTTTTGTAGAATTGGGAAGACTCAAAGATTTGTGTGTTTTAAAAGGGAAGAATCACTCTGTCTTAAAGAGAAAAACACAATCTGTTTTTTCTGCAGTATGTGACCATTCTGTACAAATACAGTTGAGGAAAAAGCAGAAATCTTCCCTGTGTGCCAGAATTGTTTAGAAATTTGATTCTCTGAAAGTTGTCTGATTTTTGACCAATATTCATTTGACTAAGTTCTGTTCCAATTGGTAGCAGGAGTCTACACAGGAAAATTTTCTGAGCAACACATGAGGTAGCCTTTAACAAAACACCAAACTGAAGTTCCCAGCTAAATCAGGATGCTAACCAGATTTCAGTCTCAGAGTACTTTAAGTCCTGTAGTTCATATTGTGAGGATGTAGATAACCCATGATGCACAGTTTATGCCATAAAACTGCTGAAAGGGGGGAGAGGGTACCAACCTTATCTCGCAAAACTCATATGCAAAGAGCACACAAACATATCTCCAAGGGCACTCAGTATTCCACTGATATTGAATTATTTGCATACTTCAAACCAGGTAGTGCTTTACAGTCTTATTGGACTAATAAGAAAAAATATAAATAATAAAAATTAATAGTAAAAAGCCCATATTTCTAAGCCTTTCATATAAATTCAATGAAACAGAGCCAAGAATAATATTAAGGAACAGAGCCATTTGAAGCATCAGAATAATTGCAACCTTAAAAAAAACCAAAATATGTCTCAGCTTAACCCAAGTCAATAATAATTTGTTTTGTAAAAAAATACAGTCACTAATAGAATTGTATGTCTGTAGGTTTGGTTTTATAGGAAGGTAAATAAGAAATTGTAGGATTATTTGCAATGGTTTATCGCATCACTTGAAGTGGCCAATGTACAACAGGTATGACGAGACCAAAGATGACTCCGCTATATTTTAAACACATCTGCTTGGTACACCCTGGAAATGTGAAGCAATAGGTATGGCTTCTAGCTAGGTATAGTGCCAATAATGAGACAAAACCTAGACTTTGTACATGCATAGGTAATTAAAACCAAAATAACACCAAAAAACCCACGGCTCACACATAGAAATCACATCTCAAAGCTACTAGAAGCAGACAAGCATATGACCAAGAATGATGCACCAGGTATAGCCTATGGTTGTTTCCAAAAAACCTTTCAACAATTTATCTCACCAAAGTTTCTTAAAGATCCCCCACAACTATGGTGCTATAATTTATAATGATTGTTTTTTAAAAAATATTAATACCTATTTAAAAGATAGGAACAAAAGATAAATGGACAGATTTCATAGTGTCAGGAAAAATATTAGTAGATACTGTACTGAGACCTAAGATATTAGTACAGCAAGAAAAAAAAGAGTGAACAGTAGAGTAATAACATTTGTTGCTGATAACAAATTATTCAAGGAATTTAAGGTCAAAGAATGAAAAACAGGAATGATCTCATGGTACCGACTCACTGGGTAAAAAAATCTGAGATTAAATTCAACAATTAATTTCCACTTTGATGCAAACAATGCATTGTGGCATGGGAAGGATTTTCCTCCTCCCACCTAGTTCTCAAAAATAGGTTTTAAACAAACAAAACCATTTTCGTACAAAGACTAATTAAACTGTAGAGCTGGTTGCCCCAGCTGTGTTATCATTACGAGGTGAACTTCTCTCATGTATTTTGCTCAAGTGAAGTTTTTGAGGAGCAGTTGGGTAGATACTGATTTTGGGGCCCTTCTAACGTGTGGATTAAAGCCTGGAGACCCATGATATGAAGCAGTTGCTGTGCTCCAGACAGGATCTAAAGAGTACAGAAAATAAGTTACCAAAATAATTTTTAGAGAATAGAAAATGAAGATAGGCATGAACAAGAAAAAAAAATAATACAGCTCACTTGGCAAACAAGTGAGGATTCTCTTTTTCTTAAGAAAATGAAAAATAACAAGTGACACAAACCAACGATAGCCAAAGTTATCCAAAGTAAAGCTAACTCAACCATCATTTGTAATTAGATTTTTGAACTCATTTTTCAAGCATTCATCGTGTCAGATACCCAGTTTGACACTATCATAAGAAACTTAGGTTTATTCTTTCTTTCAATGACTACAATTTTCATTATAATTGAAGTGGAAGACAAGTAATTAGCTAACTCAAGTAACACAGAAAAGCAATACAGGTTAGAACAAAATCGCAATGAGCAATTACACCTAAGGAAGCCTTATGTGGCACCATGGACAATGTCGTAGCCCCAAGGCTACTAAGCCATACTCAAGATGAATAAACAAGATGAAAGCTTGCCTTGTATGGTAAACTCTTAAGTACTGTTCAGGAGGAATCCCTTAACTCATTAAGTAAATGAGTCACTTCAGAACACACAACGTTTCATCTTACATTGAACAACACAATATAAAAAATACTGTTTGGTACATACACAGCGAAATATTGGAGATACAGGTGATAAAGGAAGACAGCAAAGCTTGCACCTGCTGTTCGGTACCGTCAATTATGTGATATTTCTGGAAATACTCAAGTCCAACTCACTTGCCTTTACTTCCAGCCCACTTCAAGCCATGCTTGTATTGTACTGTAAAGCTGCAGGATTCTATTGATTTCTTTTCTGGCAGACTTTAGCTTTTTTATCTGAAGTCCTATATTTCATTTGGGCAGTTCAAAGCAAGAGATATTATTCCCCAGAAAATTCATTGGCTTTAAAAGGACATGAAAAGCTCTGGTAAGCTATGTGAATTAAAGAAAAAAAAGAAAGGTCATTTCAGCAGCCAAAATTGTTTCTTTATAGTAGAAGCTTATTCTAGCTGTAGAACAAACATATTTTTATATCACAACATCTGAAGCATACAGATAAACGCTCTTAAAGAATTTAGATGTATACAATAAAACCTCATGTAACTTCAAAGTGCTAGCTATTTTTTAATAGGGATAAGACAATTTTTTTCATTACAAATGTGCATTTGATAATATATTTATGCTGACCTTCAATTTTTCATCAAAGAGCCTGAATTTGAAACACTGGTCAAATTTAGCTGTTTTACATTTTCTTTCACTTTAATATAGACCTGATTATTACTTCAGTTTTCTGTTTTGTTCTTGTCAATAAATTCAAAATAAAAGAGATTGAAAACAATACGTTGGTCAATACAAATGTGCGTACAATTACACGTCAAATAATGTGAGTGGTTGGAGTCCCTCCAGTACAAAATCCAAGCTATCCACATGTTTTACCATTATCCACATGTGGTGCTGGTCAAGCAGCATTTGGACAACAGTTTTAAGACTAAGTTTAGGTAACCAAATAATCTGATTTGTATTCGATAACTTTTTGGTTAAATCAACAGTTATGTCAGGGTCAACGCAGTCATGCTGACTTTCACTTTCTTAAATATGCTTTTAATGAAGGTCTAAATATTGCCCATAATCTGTTCAGGGGGCAAAGCAAAATACAGAATCACTGAAATAACTTTTCAGAGTTCACATAAAATTAAGAAAAAAAAAAAAAAACTTGGAAAATATTCATGCAGATTCTACGGTGTAAAAAATTCATAAACTTTAAATCTCAGAGCACACTTTGAAACAATTTAAGATACAAAATTGTGTAATGAAAGTTTTTTTAAAAAAAACCATAATTATATAATACCATCATGAATATGTGGGACACTATGTTTTCGAGGTACCACACATAGCTTTCTATACTTTCAGTATTCAGCCAAATGCATGCCTTGAAACCACACAGAGAATATTGCATCGTACAGAAGATACCTTTTTCCACAGGAATTGCATAATATAGGTGGGCACATCACAGAAGCTGACGTAGTCTGGGGTAATCCTTTAAGCAATCCAATAGCTTTTGCTATTCAACTGTTGTGTTGAACAACAAAGACATGGCATAAATGCTATCAGAAATTAACAGCTACAAAGTAGGAGCATGGCAAGTACATACCAAAAATCAGGAAAATTTCACTGAACAATACACTGATTACAGCAATTTTACTGGACCAGCGTGCCAGATGGCTGTGAGTTGGGCTTCAGGAGAGCTGGGCTTTCTCAGCCTGGAGAAGAGATGGCTTGGGACACACCCAACAGCAGCCCTAGGCACTTATGGGAGGTTGTTGGGAAGGAAGGAGGTCAAAAGACAAGTTTCAAACAGGAGAGCTTTAGGCTGTGTGTTAGGAGAAAGTTTTTCCCCATGAGGACAGTCAGGGGGTGGCTCAGGTTGCCCAAAGGAGCTCTGCTTGGGGCATTTCCAGCCATGCCAGGTCTCTCCCTCGAGGTCTCCCCAGGGCCTGCCCAGTCCCCATTACTCAGACTCCAAGTGTGCTTAATAACAACCCTAATTAACAGATTCAAAACTGATGGATGACAGTCCAATGTACTTCAAGTAAAAACCTACAGGCAAGGATTTAAGTCTAATGTCAGCACGCATTTAAAAAAAATTATCATCTTGTCTCTTCTCAGGGAGCAAATAACACAGAGTTTGCCAGTGTGAGTTGGACTGAGCTCTCACAAGGTTTTATGGACATTCCTGTTACTTGGTTAGGAGAACTTGCTTTAAACATCCTGTCAGAAAAGTGGAGGTTCAACAAATTTTACATCCTCTCACTACTCTTGAGAATTTCTATCTTTATAATAAACTGCGGTGAACTAGTAAATCACAAGGTTGAAGGAAAATATTAATGCTCTACAAACGTTTAGTTTAACATTTGAGAAAAGACCTACACAAAAAGGACATATCTCCTGTAGAATGAAGGACAGAAAAATATTAGCAACAGCTTTTCATAAAGAGGTGCGTGTCTAATCCTTACATATTTTAAAACTTCAAACTGGAAGTAGAATATCTTTCTAGTGGTGACGGAGCCAGCAATTTCACTAATTTTGCTGCATTGTGAAAGACCTGAGAAGTCTGAAAATCCTGAAGGAGCAAGTATCTTTATGTATTGCCTGATCCAAAATTCTGCAAGTGCAGGGGGTGTTTCCCTAGGTTAAACAGTTCAACATTTCCTTATCCA
>NW_010118160.1:32380-93849 GCF_000699245.1 Pterocles gutturalis
TGGAATAAAATCTCGGTTTTCCCATTCACACAGAGCAAGTGTGGTAGTTGGTAAGGAAGAGAAGCACAAAACAAATAGATGTCAGCAGGGCTTTTCCTACATCCTAGATTGAGCCACAACAGCGCAGAGTCAACAGTACAGAGTAAATTAGTGAAATGCTTCGTCTCTGGGATTGGAGGTATTGACAATGGAAGTTCTCAGCCATGGTGAGTGTTTTGGTAATGACCAAAGCCTAGGAGGTTAATGGCTCCTTCCGCTTCTTTCAGATTATCAGGGAAAAAATACTTTTAACATGACCTGAGATATGAAGTAAGAAATTTTTATCTAGTACTGGATTCAGTTTGCAACAAACTCGATTTACACGGTACTTGGCTGGTACAAAGGTAACAAGAGAATGTGTTTTGAAGTGCTGTTAAAGTCTAAAAGAGACATTTTAATAGGAAAACACAGCCAACTGCTCTGTTACAGTTTGCCCCATAAATCAGTGTGTTGTAATAATTATTTTAAGCGCAGTTCTAATAAAAACAGTTACGTCGTCGTATGAGCTCACACATTTCTATGAGGAAGCTGCCATTGCTGCCGTTGTGTCTTTCAGATTCCACAGCTCCTTGCGAGTCGCACCTGATTAACCCACATGTTTATGGAAAGAGACAGCAAAAGGGGCCAAGACCAGCCCAGCGCTCAAACGATTATCTAGCCTGCCATTTATGTAGAAAATTCTTAAGAAGTGAAAATAGCTCTAAATCCAGTGGAGTAGGAAAAGACAAGAAATGTTTAACGGTCGGAAATATTTTTAACATTGTGTCATGCAGTCATCCACGAGTCTGTAAAAAGTGGAGAGAACAATAGGACCCACAATGCCGACATTCCAGCTTCCACAAGCAAATCTGGGAGCGCTCAAACATGTGCAGGCTGACCACCCACTTGAAATGATGTACCACAGGGTTCCCTCTGGAGATTGTGGATGGTATGAAGAAAGTGGGAGGAGAAGAGTGCCTTTGTGTATAGACAAGGGATAATTAAATAAGCTCTGTTACACCTGCATTGTCATTTTACTTAATGGTCACAGTAGAAAGACACGTACAAAAAAAGCAACTAAGGAAGAAAAAGTGAAAGAAAAAAGGAAAAACATTCTTTGCAAACTTAAGGAGAGGCTCCAAAATCTGTTAACACTGATGCCACAAAATGAGAAACTGGTGACTGGGAGAGAACAAGCTATTTGCAGTTCTGGTAGCAGTAAGTCATTCCAGCTGGTCTCAAAAGCATTTTGCTTCTGAACATAAGAGAAAATTAAATCATCAAGAAAAAATAAAAGGGGCTTGTCTGCAGGGTTTGCAAGGTGAAGGAGCTCACCAAGCACGTGAGAGCTGGTGTGCTGTGTGCTGTGGGTGGGAGCAAGCGCCGGCACCAGAAGGAAAGAGAGCGAGAATAAATACCTCTCTGCTGGGACAGGGCTGCTGCTCGCTCCAGCGATACCCACCAGCATCACAAAGTTACAACTCCTCTGAACACGTCCTCTTGTAACACTGATGTCACTGTAAAATCCATACTCCTGATGCACTAGATCAGAGAACACAAAAACCCCATGCAATGACAGAAAAATACAGAAAGACAATAGATTTGCAAAAGCAAAATTATTTTGCATGGCTTGCCAGGCCTTTGAGATCCAGTTTAGCTTTTGCTGAGTAGCTCCAAATATCGATAGCGTTCCATTCAATAATAAAAGCCAAACATATTTCATGACAGCGAATCCTGCTATACCCCTTGAAATGAACTAATGTATACTTATATAAAATGACAATAAACTTCCAAAAATAAGGTCAACACCAGCTTTGCTGGTGCAAAGAAAAGTATAATAAATAGCTATAGACTCTTCTTTTTCTAGATAGCCCTGGAGGTTCTCTTGATTTTTACCTTCAGTTGTGTACCACTGGCAGTTAGTACCATAATTCATTCATTGTCCAAATTATCTGTAATTGCAATTAGTTTGTGTTACTTTCTGATACCTATTGTACATTTTTATAATTTGATTCCCTTTTCTCATTTCTTTTTGAACACAATTAACAATAATGTCAATATACAAATATACAGTAATTAAGTTTTGAACTTCGATAGCAGGAGGCGCACAGCAAACTTAGACCACAGGTATTAAAGCAGTTTCATGAGTGAGTAAACAGAGCTTCCAAAAGCTCAACTGATTTATTCAAAGCCAACCAAGCAAGACTGTAGAATAGTTGAAAAGAGAATCAAGAAACCCCAATGTCCTTCTCTAATCACTAGACCACACCTTCCTTTCATAGTATGCCGTTAGACTCACAGCCATCGACACACCCGTGAGCTTGAGCTACCTTCTTGCATCAGCCTTCACTGATTTTCATAAGACTGATGCCACAAACGTGCACTACATTTGCTTCTGCAAACTCAGCTATCACAGAAACAGCACATGAGTTACTCAAATAAGCAAAATCATTGCTGGGGAAAAAAACCCAACCACCACTGAAAAAGGGAGTCATTAATTCCTATTTTAAATCCTCTACCTTTTAGAATGACTTAGATTAGTATAGCACACAAAACTGCCGTACCTAAGCAGATCAGAGGGAAGATACTAACATTCATTTCAACATCAGCATTTAACCCCAGGAAAAGGCATGGTTGTCCCTAAAAATTATTGGACAATTTAATGTAAACGAAAAGTAGCCTAGGAAAACACGAGTATTCATCACAGAAACGCTCTCATCTAGCCAGCTCTCATCTAGCCATTTCCATTCAGCTGGCAAACAGCTGAGTTGGGAACAGTACTGACCTACAACAGTGAGTCTATATCACCTTGGACGAGAGAACTGAAATTTATGAATCAAAACCAAAATCAAGTAATCACAGTGCCTTACAGTGACAGATTAGGATGTGAATGTCACAGGAAGTCCAAAATACTACAAATATTTAAAAGTCAGAATTTAATAAACACAAAGGAAGAGTTGAGTCCTTATGGATACCAAGAGTAGAAGTCCTGTAGGTTTGAAGTCCCTCTAGATGGTAGATATTTTCAAGATAACATATCTTTTGGGTACCATTTGTGGTTTGTTTTAAATACACCTTTATTTTTTTAAAAAATCCATTAGACAGCATGTAGCCCACCACAGAACACAGACCATTTACCATGGAAATACCTGGTCTGCATCCACTACATTTCTGCTAATTAGGTGTTTCTTTACATTAAGATTTCGTGTAAGTCAATGTAAAGTTTGCTTTGAAATACATGCTGCAGTTGAATAGTGGTGAAAACCTTCAAAAAGAAAGGTGGCTTTTTTCTACCTGGTGGCTTTGCAATGTCTTGTATTCCAAATACTGCCCACAGCATTTCTGTATGCATTAAACATTCCCTAGGTTTTTGAAGACATTTGTTCTTTCACTTAAACTACAATTTCACATTATCTTCAGCTAGGCACCTGAAATTTAACAACACTGCAGTTTGACTCAGCAATCTAAAAAATCCCGAAGGACAGGACACCACAAAGTATTAAGTGAGGTGATAAAGAGAGGGAAATATAATTAGTTACATCTATTGTTCTAATGATGCTATTCCAAAAGAGTGAAAGGAAATCTAAATCCCTCATGTTGGAATATCAGGCCCAGAACATTTAACAAGACACAGCACAATTGTTCTTCTCTATAAAGGCATTGGCATCTCGCCGGATGAATGAATACTGAGCTTTCACTAATTTCACATTTTTGTTACTATTGCTACTATTAAACCTGAATGAGTTGAGCAATCAAAAGAATAGAGATGTCCTTACCATCATCAGCTTATTCTATGATGTTATGCAAAATCCCAGCTCTGTATTCAGTTAATGATTATTATCCAGGTACAGTGTAAGGCTCAATTTCGCTAATATTTCTAATATTCCTGGAAAACCTTCAGGCAGTTTATGCTTGAATAAAGGATGCAGAGTGTTATTACTCCTTATCTGAGGAATTTTATCAGTGTCTTAATTCCAAAGCAATTGCTTAGAGAGGTATTGTATTTTCACACATCACCTAAAAAGTAATAATAAATCCTAACACGCAGGATTTTACAGTGTTGTTTCTACTCCTTTTCACAGTAAATGTACCTGAAATATCTGAGTTGTTAAATCAGAGAGTAACATGAAGCAGGCGGAACACTAGGGCAGCTGGTGACTGGGGGGAGGAATATCCCATTTCTACCACTGCTTATAATATTTTTAGACATTGCTTAAATGGTTTTCAAATAAACAGAACTTTCACTTCTAATTGTCACTGAGTAGATGAAAGGAATGCTTTGCTGTATTGAAAAGCATTTGGAATGGATTTTCGTCTGGATAGCTTACATAATAGTACTGGTCTGAATTTTCCCTTGTTTCCCTTATACGGGATTGAAGAGAAATGGGAATAGTTCTAGTGACATTATCCTGAGGTCATAATATTCTTAGAAGAAATATCAAGTTCAGACGCTTTGTTGCTTCCAAGCACAATTAAAAATCACTGAAGGTTTATTTTTTTTACAGTGCTATTTGCAATAGCCGTCCTTAAGCTCCCATAAACTTTTGTTTCCAATAAATCTGTTGAATCACAAATACCAGCCAATTATTACGGGAGGACATATTGTACTGCTTTCCCTAATGGATCATCTGAGGTGATGTTTCAAAGTACTTGACTTCCTAAGACTACAAGAGTTCACCTAAAAATACTAATAGGGAGATAGCACAGCTGTGTGAACACAGTGTTCAAAAGAGTTGAGCTTGGCGTTGAGAAATTTGTGCTTTGGAGGATTTCTTGTTCATTTGTTGGGGTTTTTTTTTTTGTTGTTGTTGGGTTTTTTGGGGTTTTTTTTTTCTTTTAAGTGAACCCTTACCTCTGTCCCATTAAGTGAGTTCAGAGGAGTGAACAGAAATTTTGACCATGCAAACTCTAAAAATTAAAGCAAATATTCCTCTACAGTTGCACTCCAGTTATCTTGTGTGGTACACGTGGTGACAGACATAATTGAACACAGATTAACCCAAAGGTGTCAGGAAATGTTTCAAAGAACACAAATCACCGCTAATACTACTGCAAATACAATTCAATCACACAGATACTATTTATAACATGCTATAGCTCATCAGTTACTAAAAAAATACCATATAGAATGAATTACTCAATTCTGTAGAAAAATTGCACAGAACTAATTTTGAAAAGTAAAAATAGACTGACTCTCATTAGAATATTAACTACACATTTCTGCAATTAAAAAAACAATCATGTTATTGTTATTGACCTAAGCATTTGTAAGGCAGCCCCATGTCCTTTGAATTTTATTTTTTCTTTTTCAGAAAGAAAAACTATATTCTACCCAGCTTGACAAGACCAGTAACTGTGTTAAAGATACAGCTGTGGTGTAGAGCCTTGAACGGGTCTAATTTTTTCACCCCTATTCATGACTACAGCATAAGCAGCTGTAAACAGGTTTATGACACATGCATATGAACATCAGAGCAGAGCTCCTTTGCTATCGGATAATGAAAAATGCCAAGTTCAAAATAAATGCAAAATAAAGACTGGATTTTTTTTTTTCTGGGAAACTTGCTTTCATGAACTTGAGGCACTAGACAGCATGTTCAATCTGTTTTGGTAGACTGGATAGATCTGTTTTCACAAAAGTTAATTGGTGTCCTTAAAAACATTTCACTGCCCTCTACACATGCAGAGTGATCTCAACTCAACCATCACTTGTACATGACAGACACACATCTTTCATCAGGCAGTTTTGGTAAAGGTACAATTTAAACCTCTAGTTTGGCCTGTCTGTACCACACATTTTACCTCTCCTCAGAAGTGCCTCATTGAGGAAAATGCATCTGCAGCATAAATTAAATATACATCAAAATTGTTAACAGATAATAGCTACAGGTTACTTCAAAGTAGAGCTTTCTTTTTCTCTGCACATAACTGATCTTGATCTTCCTCCCAGAAGTACTCACGTCTTTTAATGATAACGGCAAAGACCAACACTTACACCTGTTCTCAAAGGCAGCACATGCAGGAATCTGCAAGACATCATGCCAACAAACTATCACCAATACCAGGCAGCAGGGGATTTCTTTCATGTTTTCCATCCCATCGTCAATCATTTCTGGCTGCATTGTATACGTACGTTGAGGCTCATCCAAAATCCATGGAAGGGTTTGAATTCACTTGGGCACTGTTTGTAGCAGACCATACTTTTACCCCAAGTCTTCAAACGCTACCAAGAGCGTGCAGAAGGGAAGCTCCAGCCCAGCACAGGACTGTCCCTGGGACACAGAACTGGGACAGTGGCTTTGACAAGCAGGTGGAGGTCCTGCGTGCTTGCAGCCACAGAAGAGCTTGTTTTGGTGAGCTCAGGCTTCAAATGCACAAGAAAAGAAGAACAGTGCCCTTCATAAAATTCTCTCTCTGCATTCTACATACTGTGAAAGAAAGCAGACAATTTTATTGAGAGATTTTTCTAAACTGTTTAAAGTCTGCAAATGTGAAGTTTAAAAGGTTAACGTGAGTTTACATAATGCATAAACTGTTAATTACATTCAATTCTTCCCTTCAAGAACTAAACACAGAGGAGTTTCTGTTTATTTTAAAGGCAGAGACAGCATTTTATCAACGCTTGACAGGCTTGGGCTTTTGAAATAGGACACCTATCAAGCCAGTTCAGTTACACCCTAGACAGAAATTCTTAGTTATTTCGTTCTGGCATCTGGGTCAGAAAGAACTTGAGTAGGATGGTTTTTTTAACCAGTTCCACTGTTTGTTCCTTCAGGCTGCTGTCACATTGATTCCCAAGGCCTGAAAGTAGCCCAGGACCAGTGATGTCTGCTCAAGGGCTCTGCTGGGACAAGGGCTAAGAGCAGGAGAAACTTTAGGTTAATCCCGCAGTAGCTGAGGTGACATCCAGCCAGCCTTCTGGACTCTTCCCATCCCTTCTTTGACCAGTTTCACGTCTCCAAAGCAACACAACCGAGAAAGCCAACATCTATAGTCTCTGAGGGAGGGAGGATACCAGTTTCATTTCTCCCTCTTAGGCTCTGCTTGGCTTGGACAGTGCGTAGCTACTTAGTCCAGACGTGGTCTGCTGGAAAATGCTGTGTTTGTACCACAGATAAGCTGAGTATGAAACTCAATGTTCCAAGATTTTAAGGAAACAAAGGGTGAGCTTTTGTTTCCTGTAATAACACTCTCTTCATATAAAGAAATGAATCAACGATACTGCAAATACAGGAACAAAACCAGGCAAAGCACATTTTACCCCGTTGATCTGTATTGTCATGTTTCAAGGTACAAATCTTCCATCATATTAATTGAGTAGAAAGGGAGTCAGACAGGTTATTGATAGAGGAATACACGAGATTAAAATAAATTATCCATGAAGTTGTGCCTGCGTTGATCATTTTTATGTTCTGCAGAAGGATTGCATGATAAGAACAGAGGCTGAATGTCTCAGAACCACCATATCAGCACAGTCATTTCTGGTAAAGTCAATCAAGGAGAACTTCCAGCATCTTAAAAAAAAAAAAAGGGCAATTTATGGCAATATGCTTCAATAGCTAAGTGACACAATGCTGATTTGTTTTTAATGGTTGATTCCAGAGTCTCTCAGGGACACACATATCACAGGCTCATCTCTTTACGGAGGCTGTGGCTTCGTGTTTTCAATAGTGAAGATGTGCTTCCTCACTATCCATAGACAATAGATTTCTCACTGCTCTCCAGCTATTGTCCTAAAGAAGTCCATACTGAGCTACCAAATTCAGCCAGGGAAAATTCTGCATTCTGTTTAACTAAGTTTGCCACAGTTTGATAAGGAAAAAGAAGAGAGGAAAAAAAAAGGGAAAAAAATTAATTTTCGATCCAAGTCTTATTTTTAAAGTACAGACAGCACCCCTATAACTTCCACCTATAGTGCAACTGTAAGAACACTATTTCTATCTCAAGAAAATACCAGAAACCCTATAGTCTCTGTCATTCACTTCTGATAATTTGATTAATAGAAATTATGCAAACAGCACTGGTTTGTACACCATCCCAAACACGTATTGCAAGAACACGGCCAAGTTAAAATTCACCTTCAGAAATTTTTTATAACTTAATCTTTTTGACATCTTATGCATCTACCCGTATTTAAAGACTAAGTTCTGATCATTACTTATTGTGTGACTCCGCATCAGAGTTGACTGTCATTTTTTGTTGCAAATAAAGTTTCAGTAAGGAATAATCACCACAGGAAGTTTAATTTCAAGAGGCAGTGTATCTGTAGCATATTGATCATCATACTACTGCTGGAGAATGTTTTAAGCATTAACTGACATTTAAGTCAGTTGGACTGCAGTTTTAACTTACATTATATGTGAGGCTGAGGAATGCAGACCGAGACCCAGGGTTTCTTAAAAAAGCTGCATCAGAGCCCGTGCTGGTGCGTGCCAGTGCAGAAGGAAAACAAAGAACTCTGTGCAGTCAGGCTGCTCAGTATCCCTTTCACAGGAAAATTTAGATACACGATACAGTGCCAAAGAGAAGTGCAAGAGCTCTAGACAGCCCTGGGTACTACACTGTGGTGGTAGCAATGTGCTGCCCAAGATGACTACTCACAGAGCAGCGATTTCAGGAACCAAGTCTTTTCCTGTGACATGCAAATATCAATAGGAGTTATTTGTACTCCTGCTTGGAGTCTCAATCCTGTGCAGAATTTTTTTTTTTAGAGTTATAAAATGTGTCAAAAAGTAACTCACGGTGTAACAGCAAGAGGAAAATATGAAACGATAGTAGGATCCCACTTTTGGGAACAAAATTATCAACTTGACTCTAAACACTTGAACCTTTGATTTGTTATAAACAATTCTTCCAAAATCTGTGTGGTTTTCTTAAAAGAGCTCTGAGCAGTAGCTTTTGCTCACATCTGATCATCATCTTCAGTGTGAGGAACGAAAGAGCGTTTGGAGCTGATTTGGACACTGGGAAATTTGTTAGAGAATAGAGTTGGCTTGTTGGAAGTTGCTTTGTATGGAAAATATACTATTGGATGGAAATTTCTTAAAATCTTTGCAGCATCAGATCAGGTTCATGACAGTTATTTGAAGTTTTTAGACATTATTGGGATCACATTTCCTAAGATCAATCGTATGTGTAACAAAACGAAACTTCTGGTCACGGGTCTACTCAGGTAGTCTGACAGCAAGTAGTTGCTCTAACTTGTAAAAAATTCAACATCTTACTAATAGGCTGGTGTTGCAGAACAAGCCTTCATAACCTTTGTTAATTAACCAAGATGGTGTGTTCTCTAATGTGTTTGAACAGCACATTTAGGGCTTTTTCCCCTACTGCAGTAAAAAAGATGAATGAGAGAAAACTTTTACCCTGCTGCCCTGCGCAGAGAGAAATAGTCCCATGGCATCATGAAACTTGTGGCATTAGGATCAGAACTATTTTTGGAGGACAGCCTGAACAAAGCTAACAAGCCACTTTGGAATGTGTGGTGGTCTCAAATTTGTAACATTCATCTGGTTTTTATATCCATTATTTTAAAATATCTTCTCAAAAGGCGAGAGGGAACATTTGGGCGTGACTGTGTCTCACTTGCCGTTACAAATCCAGAGCCTGGATCGCACCCACACCTTTGTTCCATTCGCACACGGCGCACGTGACAACGAACAAAAGAGCGCTGACAGCACCAAGCGGTTTCCTTCCCAATCTGTTCTCGAAGAAGTCAACACACATATACATGCACTGTGAGTTGTTCCAGTTTTCAACAAGATCTCAAATCACCACATAAAAGGCTTCAAAAAGCACATTGCCAAGAGCTTGGCACATCCAAGAGATTCCTTGGTTCTCACTCATCTTTTCAGGAGAAACAGCTGAACTGTTTTTTCACTCTAAGCCATTAGTTACAAATTCCTTTCAGCAGAGCTATCTGCAAGCACTGCTCCAAACGAATCCATTTACATTTCTATAAAAAAAAACCCTTTCTTTGAAACTCACTTCAACTGCTCCTTTGCAATAATTGAAGTTGCTTTATGATTTTTCTTTTAACAGAAGGATTACTGCTTCGAGTACAGCCATATGAGCAGATGATCACTTTATTGCACCAAAAGTTTTCCCTGATGAAGCAGAAACAGGGAAATTGTCTCTGTACACCTCTGTAGAAGTAGAAAGTGTTTAAGATTTAGATAGAAAAGGAAAGCATGAAAGAAATAATTAATGTCAGTAGGATTATGCCAGTAGGATTGGCACCAGCAGAGAAAGTCATGAAGGGACTTATTAATGAGAGACAAGCCAGAGTACTAAAACAGTGTGGTAAGAAAAGTTATGGTGCTGAAAGTACCTGAAAGTTAAACAATTGGCTGAAGAAAGGAGATGAAGATGGATGTTTAAAGTGTGTGATACACTTAGAAAAAGTTGCCACTCCAACAAAAGTGAGAGGTGTAAAGAAAAGAGTGAGAAAACTTATGCCAAAAATAAAAAATAGACATACAATGTGAACAGTCACAAGTGAGATGAAACTGAATCAAAAATGTTGATGGAGAGATGAGAAATTACCTTTGTGGAAAGGTCAGGGAAAAAAGTTAGGAATTTAAACAGAGAAAGACTGTTTCAAGTGCTTTATGTTGAGTAAATCAAAAGAGAGGAGAATATGTTCTGGTCATGAAGAAGAATCAGAGTAACAGGCCTTGTTAAACTCTGAAAAATATGAGCTACAAAGAAAAAAAGGAATCGACACTGCTGCCAAAATGTGAATTCAAGATTATACGTCAAATTCCTAATGTTAGCTATGAGGATTTTCAATGAAAATCTTATCAGTTCTAGAGAATCTTATTTTTTTCCTTTTTTTTTTCCAGGCTCATTTAAGCACACTTTACCCCATTCGAACTAGCTAAAAGCAGTGGTTTGGAAACTTCTGTCTCAAGCGACTAGACTCTATATTTGTGAAACTGAAGATTGATTTTGCACAAGCTGAACGCATGTCATACCTCCTGCAGGACTTCAGTGCTGCTTTGTTGGATCAAGTGGTAGGATATCCTTGAGGAGGTACTGGAAACATGGCCAACAAGATGCTTTCCTGTTCTGCGTTCCTCTGAAACGGCAGAAACAGGATGCCAAACAAGGTAAATTCCGACCCGAGTGTGTATGGGAATTCCTATAAGTGCTATGAAGAACAGAAAAGCATAAAAGTTCCCACCCAGTGTTCCCAAACCTGTGCTTTGCTTTTCCCAGTAAAGCAAAGATGATCAGAAAGAAAGCATATGGAGATTGGAATTATAACATTAGGAAACAAGGTTTTCTAAAAATACAAGTAATCATTGTCACATTTAATTCTACTGTAATAAATACTACTAAGAGAAAGAGTAGGACATGTCAAAAATGCATTGTCTTAAACCTTGTGAATTTCGAGGATGACAAAATGTCTATAAATGGGACACCTGTTTGTACTTCTTTGAATGGCCCTCGCTATTTCCTACCTGAGTTAAGTGAAGAAGTCAATCGTATATCCTGCGTGAAAAGTGTGTACAAAACTGTGCTCTTCCAGGAATGAAGGAAAAAGATAAAACCCTAATTTGTTACATCATTTAGTTAAATTAGTCAGAGAACAAGGCCAAGCCACTCTCAAGAAGAATAAGATGTCAACAGTTGGAATAAACTTAATCCAATTTAGTTTTGACCATCCTTGAATTCTGAAGATTTATGTTCCCTTTTTATTTTTGTTTATAAAAACCCAAGGAGCACATAAATACACAGAGACACAGAGTTCATTAATCCTGAATGACTCAATCCTTTGTCTTTTCTTTGACAGAAAGAAAGAAAATATATCAATGCTACCCAGAATACACTTGCTATTTTTACTACTGTTTTATTTCTAAAATAACATTAAGTTCAGTCAATAGAAATGAGCAACAACAATCGGCAGCTCATTCCAGGCGTTCCACAGGGCCACAATGAGCATCCAACTCAAGCGCTGTAGCAACACTGGGCTTCTCATTCCATAGTCCTTTGTTTTCTCAGAGACAACTTCCAGAGTCCACACATTTTTCAAGACAGTAATTTTAGAAAACCCACGGATGAGTATAATCATACTCGATTGATATACATCAGAAATTGCCTTTCTGAAAGACTGGCTGTAATCCAGTCTTTAGCCCGTCAAAATACCATTGAGAAAACAAAATGCCATGTTGGCTTGGCAAGACCTACAGGGCAAGATCCTCTGTTCCCTAATTTTTGTCCCTTTAAAGCTGCACTAACAGAGCTTGCCTTAGTGAGGATCCTGGAAGAGAAATTGTGCAGACCTTGTGTGTCTCATCCTTTGGCAAAATAGAATCAGACAGCAGCAATCTGGAGCATAAATCCATGACATGGCAACACAGGATTTTGATAGTGGTTCACTTCAATAATTCATTAGCTTCCTTGTTCAGGTTCAGCAAAGTTGTTGGAGTGAAGGAAAGGTTGAGTCAACGAGTTCCCCTACGAGAGTGTTTTCCTTGAATATTTTATAACCTTTTCCTGCAGAATTGAAAACTTCTGAATGGAAAGAGATGTGGGAGCAGCTTTGGAGTGTCTAAATCAAAATGTTTGGAATATCAAAGGCAAAGGTATACCAAGATGAGATGAGGAAAAGCTTGCAGTGTGGACCGACTCAAATTATTTTAGTGACTTCATGGAATTCTGATATTTATTCCTTTCTCGATGCTTAGGTAGAGAAAGAAGACACCAGAAAGCAGTTTTAACCCCTTATTCAGAGTCCCAGTGCCATGCACACTCTGATAACTGCCAGCAAACCTTGCACCTATAATAACTAACAATGAACCCAACATGGAAATAAGAGAAAAAAAAAATTTAAAATGTATTTAAAGCAACTATCAGAAGAAAACCTTGCTGATAAATTTGCTAGAAGTTTTGCTACCTTTCTTATTAGCCACATTCTGAAACAATATTAATAGCTGGTTACAATATGAATTTTCAAAAAGCACACCGTGTTACAGAGCAAAACGTGAGTACAGCAGCAAAACAGGGAAGGCTATTGCTTACTTAGAAGATTTATGACATATGATGTAATTTAGGGTGTTGTTTCACAGTACCATCTATTTCATTTTGATACAGAGAAGAATATATGTAGAAGTAGTCACCTCAAACGTTCAGTCAAAGCATTAAAAGAAATCTGAGGCTAATTATCTTTACAAAAATTATACAGCCAGAGAGGTTTGGCATAATTTTATTGTCTCAAGAGACTGATGTCTTTGGATTTAAGTGTCTTCCCCATGCCCTCCCAAAGGCAGGAGCACAAATATGATAAAGATGTAAAAAGCTGGCATATATAAATACATAATTCCTAAAGATACCATCTCAATTTATTATTTTAACCAGCAAACCAGCACATTCTAGGACTGAGACTAATAGGCAGCCAAATTCTTTCTCACCATGTGCTTTTGGAAAAAAACACTTGTCTCTTCCAGCACCACTCAAAACTCTTTCTATTTATAACATTCAGCTGCCTGCACAGATAACTCTGTGTATAATTCTCTCTCTCCCATGGTGTCCCTTCTAAAAATTACTAAACTTGTGTTTTCAGGAAGTTTTGTTGCTTTTTTTTTTAAGTAAGATTAACTTAGGTCATATTACAGTACTGATACAAATATCACAAAGGTCTAGAAAATCTGCTAGAGTTTCTATCCATTTATGATGGTGTAACAGAAACCCAAATATGGGTTGTTTTATTAATACAAAAAGATAAACTGATTATCAGCAACAGTTTATAGGCCATGTACTGACATCGTTTCCTCATTGCATACTGTCTAGACACAGCCATCAGATCTTATAGTAAAGTCTGTGTTCAAACATGGAATACAAATGTATTCTGCATCACCAGAGAGGCATCCTCCTTCACTTAACCATCACAGTTATCGATAAACGGTCATTAGTCCACCCTACTTATAACACTCATGACCTTCAGACTTGTTCTTTTAAAACATGTTATAACAGAATATCAAGACACATCCCCAGACTTAATTTTTTTTTTAAGAAACCTTAGATACACCAGTGACCTCCCTATCCACACCGAGTCATCTTGCATCCTACATTATACTGGAGACCTCCTTGTCAATTTATGCTTATTATTTAGGGAGAAAAGACTTAAGCATAAAGACTCACTTCCTCTAACAACTGAGATACAAGAGTTTCATTGATGTATTCAGGCTTTGCAAGTGTAAGATATACTGCACTAGAGAAGGATAGTTCAGACTTTTACTCCCATTTTTTGACCTTTGTAACCAAGTCTGCGCTGATCTGTATGTATTAACTTCACCTTTCAAATCAGGGAAAGTTTCAGTAATGTCTGCAATGACAGCATATTCTTTGTGTAGGCATTCTTCATCTATTGCTACCGAGGGAATTTGGGAAATAAAATCTGCAATTATAAATCATTAGAGTGTTTTTACTCAGAGTTGGTTGACCTACCTCACTCTTGAATTAAAAGTAAATAGCTCATTAGAGAAAGGAAGAGCACAGAAGAGAAATGATGCCTCTGGGAAAAATTAAATTTCTATATCCAGCTTAGTTTCCATTTATTGTAGCCATGTGAGGATAGAAGTCATGACCCCCAGGGGCAGGGGTGAACACCTCACTACGTTAGGACTCTCTGCAATCTCTGAATTATTCATTAGCTACAGGTTTATTTTGTGTATTATTAATGAAATTTTTGGTGCAGAGGGCAGTGTCAAAGAGAGACAGATCTTCCAGTTGTATCTCACGGTACATCTTTAGGCTGAAAAGCAAAAAGTCTGCCTCTTGCCAGTGCTAAAGCATCAGCTAAACTGAAGACATCCTACATAACTTTGAGCCCCAGCCTCCACACATTCATGAACAAGTATGCTTTCTCTCCCCCTTCCCTCCACCTGCAATCCCCACACAAGATAACCATTTTCAAAATTGGCACCATTTTACCTCTGGTGACTCGGACATAGCAACGCCTGCCTCCAAGGTGGAGAGAATTAAAGATAATGTTATCCTTCAGAAGTAATGAAATACATTCTGCTGCATTGAGGTTAGGAGACTGCTAATAACTTGTATTTCTGCTCTGCTACTGAATTAATTATGTTTCTTGGTGCCTTTCAACTAAATGTTGGCTTGACACAGCATAACAAACTGGATTATTTCTGAATATTGATCTTCCTGAGAGGAGTCTCTCAATTGCTTCTTGAAATTATGGAAAAATGCATTTCTTGACCTCTTCCTTCATAAGAGAAAACTGAAGAGTAGAAACATAGCATCTTAGCTTTGTGCAAAGATGACTTTGTTAGATTTTTTCACTTCAAGTAAACACAGTCTCAAAAATTAGTGTAGGTGTTTCAAGTCCTGATTCTGCATTGCACTGCCGAGTCCTACAGAGCTCACTTTAAAGACAAGGACTTCAGTTGAATTTTAACTGTGGGGGAAAATTTACTAAATTCTTGTCTTTTTCATTATATTTGTTCTGGTGGTAAGTGAGGTCAGACTTTGCTCATCCTTTCCTCTTATTCCCCACACGTTCTGATGTCTAGAAAGAGATTCCATTTTGTGTTGGTCAAACCACCCCCACAGCTCTTCTAATTCCTAAAAGCTTCTCTCAAGCTCGGCTAAAATAGAAAAATACAGTTGTTACCTCTCTCTGTGTAGAGTTACTATACTGATTGTCTTGGACACAAAGTACTAAACACTTGAAAGTATTTATTCAGTTACATCATCTTTATCTGAAAACTCCCATTTTCCTTTCCCTGAGCACCCTTTTAGCCTGTGTTGTGCCATCGGGATCAAAGCATTTTTTCAGTAATGTGTCCTTAATTTTTTAACACTTTTTAGTTGCTACAAGTTTAATATATCATTTTGCGCCTTATATTCCCTCACACAGCATATGAGTGATTTCTAATACATAAATAGACCACCAGTAAAAATAACATCTGAAACACAGCAACACCAACACCAGCAAACCTCAGTGCAGCACCCTGATGTAGGATGTTGGTTTCATTGAAGATTTTCATCCTGTTATTGCAACCTGGGAAAAACTAAATTCCAAAACCAAAATTTCAGTTAGTTCCCAGAGCTCAAAGTTTTCCATTTTGCCTGTGAAACAGCATTGTTGGGAAATAGTCTATTAACGAAGAAACAGGGCCCATCACTGTAGTACAGCCAAGAGCTGTTTATTTTTATCAGTAGCCGTGGTTGAGCAAGCACAAGTTCCTTTTAGGAAACAACACGTGGAAGCCCAATAAGACTTGTTTACACTGTTCCATTCAGATTTCAGCCAACCCAACACCACACTGGAAACTACAAATGGCTTGCTTTCTTTAAACACTGGTAAAATAAATGTATCAAGGAAATTTTAGAAAGCAAAAGATGAGATTGTATTTGATTTAAGCCATCATTCATAAAAGCCAAAAGTACTAAGACAATATATCAGCGTTTTATTTTTATTCTTCCCGTGGTGCAAAAACACAACACAAGAAGTCTTCAGACTCTGACAATATTTGTCAAAATGCTTGCAAGCACTGTTCCTGCTTTAGGAATAGTATATAGTATTTGCAACAGATATTTGCAAGACTTAATTCTTTTAAAAATAAAATAATTATTCTTCCAAATGGAAGAATCCTAACAAGACTTGATTTTTTAATATCTCCTTCCTGCAGAACTCTGAAAGATATCCTTCCATAAACAATATGCTGCTTATGCTGAAAGCTCATTTTACTCAACTGGCTGGGTAGGTTAGAACAGATTACTGTGATATTTAGGGAACATAGCGAAGTATAGCAGCTAGAAGAGGCATAAATACTTTAGTGGCACTTCTTGAAGGTAGGACAGGTAATTCTGAAGTTGTGCTATAGGATCCCAGGGGAACAGACAGACACTTGATTCCAGACCTTACAAAAACCTGCTAACATAGAAGACAAACTTTCAAAAGTGCATTTACTGTGAAAACTCTGTTTTACAGAATTTAGCAAAGGCTTTGCCTTTATAGGAAGTAAAATTAGAAAGTTTCTATTAAGGAAAGCACAAAATATCTGGTTCTTGTTGCAAAAGAATAGATTGTATGACATCCCAAACATTTGACCATTTTAATGTGCAAGAACTGAATTTATAAGTAAAAAAGAATTCCAAAAGATTGCTACAGGGTTAAAAAAAATAAATCAAAGTTTTATTTACATATTCACCTACTTTAGCCAAGTCAAAGTTGCAGTCTTCCCCTGCAGGATGGTTGTCCCATCACAGGATAAAGTATCACTTACGTTCAGATATTCTCCATTTCTGTTTGTGTTTTATTCCAGGGGCCATAAGCAAGTGAAAACATGAGTAAAATCAAATTATCCCTTGGGAGCTGCACAAGTCAAAATACATTTGTAGTTCACAAGAAATCAGAGTAGCCATTCTTAAAAGGTATTTCCTAGCTGAATGACCATCCAATACTGTAGATGGTTCTAATAGTATAACTGAGATTCCGTTGATTAACCGCAGATATGTCCCCTTCCTTATATTAGACAATCCAAGGCACCTACAGTCTGTATTTTTCATGACTATGAATTTTCACAGAAATTAAAGTTTCATGGTACTTATTTAATTGGCACTTCTGAGAACTTATTCTAGTTACACCTGTTACAAAATAAAAACAAATGAGCCACACTGGTCATGAAAACAACCCAACCCTATAGCATATGCAGCTCCCTCTTTACAAGCCCTGACGTGACAAAAAATACCAGAGGAAGGCAAAAGAGGAGCCACAGCCCCAGAGAGTACAGCTTATATACACACCTTGGAAAGTCTGATACCAGAGCAGCTGCTGAGGCTGCTCTACCTTACACAAAAACTATGTCATCTCCTACGGAAAGCTCATCTTCCCGGTAATGCAAAGGCAACAGTCTCCTGGACTCTTCTTCCAGCAGCACCCCATGTGCTGGAGTGTTCAGGAGACACAGGTTTTTTTTTTTTTTTTAAACAGGCATGTGTTCTACCTTTTCTCTAAAGTAAAAATTATTTCAAACATTGCATACATGTGACAGCAATGAATCCTGTGTTTTCCTTATTGGGTCTTACAGTTCACTTGCAACATGTTACATGAGTAAATAGACGTGGATTTGAGGAAATAGTTTACATAAATGCATGCTTACCAGCTGGGGCAGAACGCGAGCAGTGAAGTTGAAAACTGTGATAATCAGCACACGATGCACTGAATTTGCCTTTCTGAAAATCTGCCTTGGAATCCTTTTTGCTCTCAATCGCATCTGAAGAAAGCTTATCCAGTTCAATTATCACAGCTGACATTGTCAGACAGTCTCAGTATAACTCAAAATAAAAACAAAACTAAACAAGAGAAGAAGCCACTTTAAGTTCAGCTTCTCCAAATCTGCAGTCTGGGGAAAAATAACTTCCTATCACAACAAAAAAATGCCAAACCCTTCCCCGAACTGTAATAGTGCAAAAAGTTTTTAAGTCAATGACTGAGAAACTGTATTTCCATGAAGCTGTTCTTCCAGGTCTGCAGCATTTGCTGATTATTGCAGCTCTTCTCTAAGGTAGAAACCACCACTTGAAAAAGTTCTTCTGTCTTGTAGTAACAACAATATTATGGCATTTCTGTGTAGCTGCTACAAAAATAGCAAGGATAAGTGGAGACATCTGTATGTCTGCTAAGTTATGGACTTACTAATTTTGTTTAAACAGTCTGATTCACATCTTGTTACCCACTGGTCCAGCTGGGAGGGGCTAAGCAATACCAATGGGAACAAGTGCATCCCGCTCGCCAGCTTGGCAGCTGCCCAGGGGAAGTTACTGGTGCCACGGTTGTGTTTCCTCGGTGAACACTCGGGTCTTTGTCTGGGATGTGTGCAGCAAGATAAATGACCACAAGCTATATTGTTCCTTGAAAACAAATGAAATAAGAGATGGAGAACCATTTTTTAGAGCCTTGAGTCTGAAAAGTTTCTTTCTAGGGAAACCAGTGCTAGTAGGATTAAGGAAAGTGGTTTAAACTTTAAAGGTTTTTTAAAAATTTATTTTCCTTTTCTTAAGATGTGAGCAAACCTCAGCAAAACTCAAGATAAGAAAGAGATCTGTTTCTTTCCAGCTCTGTCCCACCAGCCAGCCAGAGCATTATAAGCAGTGCCAAGAGAGTCACCCACTGGCGACAGTGGGAAACGACACGGCCACGGAGTGCCCGAAGGGGAACCCGGAGGGGCAGGGGATGCTCGGGGAGGTGCCTTGGGGTGGGAGGCTGGAAATGCACTGCCAGCTCTGAATTTCCCTTAAGAGCAGCAGAGCTGATAAAGCATGAGTTGTCATTTTTGATAACGTACCGCACCAGGGTTTTCAGTAGGACAATTGCCAAGGCTCAGCTGGAGAAAAGGTGACATGGTGATTTGGCAGCTGTTAGCTCCCTATCACTTTCTAAGGTGCTGTTTGCTCAGTAGGAAAGCGGATTAAGTAACGCAAGAAAAATCTATACAGCCATGCAGCTTTTACTAAACAGTCCCTCATCCTGCAACAACAGGACAAACCCAAAATCTCTAAACTCAACTTGATAAAAGTGAATTCTCAGGGTTGCCTCTGCTCACGAGTCAAGTTTAAACTGAGATCCTGATGGTACCCTCAATAATCTCTATGCAAGCAGGGAGCAGGTGGAGATCCCACTTGCTTGCACAGGAAACATGTCCTCAACCAGGGCCCAGATGTTAAAAAAAAAATAATCAATATACCAGTGGGACACTTCCCCGAGTTAAGGCAATTTGTAAGAGGCAATTTCTAGATGGGTTACATTTACAGCAAGGAACCCAAGTGAGGTAACAAGGCTAACACTAGTAAGTAGAGCAACAAGCAAATGGGAATAAAAAAAAAAATCACGGGAGAGGCTTTTCAGCAAGGCCAGAAATACGTGGCAGTTGTCTGTTTCTCATTTCACTTCAATTAATGCACATCAGGGGCAGGATAAAGACAGCGTGGTGAGAGTGTCACAACACTTAACAAAACTTTAGAAATGGTTATGTAACTGGGAAAACATAAAAATGTTCTATCTTTTGGAAGGCAAATCCAGCACGGCTCACACCAAGAAAAGGAAAGGAAACATCAGCAGAACAGACTTGCACTCTATGCCCTTTTTAATAGTTCTTCTTAAATATGTGAAGTCTAGTTATGCCATTGTTGTTGGCTCAAGTAATCTGAATTTGTCTTCTGAAAGAAACTTCCCCCAAGTGAAAATGCTGGTTACTAAATTCATCAGAAATTTTACAGGAGGTAATAATCCTATTAATATATCCCAGACAAAATCCATAGCTTAAATAGCACTTCCCTATTTGTAAATGTGCCAAAGATGGATTTTACATGGAGTTGTTACTTAAATAAGTTTAGTATATCAAACCTTCTGAAGAAAGCTGAAGCTTAACCCTCTTATGACAAAGCATCAAAAATGCCAGAGGGAGAATCATTCTTCCAACACTCAGTGTCCTAAGAACTTCACACTATCCTTAGCTGAGTTCTTGTAACTTTTCCTGGATACATGAGTAATTTCACCTCCTTTACAAATCCTTATGTGAAGGTTTTAGACTTCTCCAGTGACATTAATTTCAATGTGATCTAATTTAAAAATGAAGTATCTCATTACTATTGCTGCTGTTAAGTTTCCCATGTAACTCTGAATATCTAAATCACTCAAGGGCACATTAAGTCTTTAGCAGTCTGTGACTATTTCTTCATTTGTACAAGGGGTTTTATCTTCCTTGATTTTTTGCATTTATACATATGACAAAGGAGTGAGTACTGTTCCTTGGCAATTTAGACAATCCCCAAACTGTTCTATTCTCTATACACATTACATAGTGTATACAAAGCCCCTGTGACGCTGACCAACTCTGCTGAAGGGTAAGGGTCATCCTTTAAGATGGAGATCACAACATATTGTAAAGAATTATATAATTTTATTTTTAATTTCCTACTCTGTGGAAAGCAATTTTCTGGTGGTGATATACAATAATCCATAAATTTTGTTAGTGGTCAGTGGAAGACCTGAAAGGCAGCAAATACCTACAGACCTTTCCCTCATCATTGACAGTTTCAGGCACACAGACAATAACGACCCAGCACACCAAGGGTCAGGTTGAATTTCTGGATACCTCACTCTGCACAAGAGGAAAAAAAAAAAAAAAAAAAAAGGAGCTGACCCAAATTGTCTTTGCCTAGTTGTATCCTTCCCAGGGCTCTTGTTAAGAGCTTCAAGAGAGGCAGAAAGCTGAATGGAAATAGGTAAGGGAGGCACAGAGACAGTTGGCTTGCACACTTACTAAAGAAACCGTGGAAACCAGGGTGAACCTCATCGGACTTTATGAAGTCTGTTAGTTCAGTGTGAAGAGGTTCCCCACACAATGGGCAAGATTTCATGTGTAGCAAAGGTTATGTGAGAGTTTTTCCAGGGTTTTTTCATAGCAGTTAACACAAAGCCTGGCTGGCTATCTAAACCAGGCTTTTCCTGAACACCCAGCTGCGCAGTAGGGCTCCAGTAGTCATTACAATGTTTATCCTTTCTTAGTAAAACAGCGACAGTTTCAGAAAAGTACAGCTCAAAGGGTGTTTCCTTCTTCCACACAGACGAATCTACCCATCACATTGATCTACTTTACTCTCCAGGTCTAATTAGCATATGCCAACCTAGAAAGGCCATCTAAATAATTGGTTACCATAAAAAAAAAAAAAAAGTGATTTCCTTGTTTCACAGCAAAACGTTGGGTCTCTAGAACAAAACTTAAGGCACATCTGAACATCTGTGATTTCAAAAACATTGGTATTATTCCACAAGCAAGAAGCAGAAAACCATACTGAACACACATTCAACGCATACGTAAGGAATTTGATTTATACACAAGAAAATAAAAATTCCTCTCTTATCTGATAGAAAAAGAGACCATAAAGACATTATGCTGTAATAAAAGTTTTTAAATAGCAGAAAGTGTTTACACTTTAGCACACCTTTTGATGGTGTCTTTTATATTAATTGAAGGGTTATTCATTGAAATTTTGGCAAAAGCAATTATTCATATGATACAAAGGGCAGGGAAGAAAATGCCAGGTCTTCCGTAAGCAATGCAGGAACACCTCAGGACTGTCTGCTAAATCAATGCAGGCGCAACTGGAATTTGATCATTTTGCTATATAATCTCTGTCATTTTTGAGCTGATAGAAAATGAGGCAATTTTAGCTACATTCTGCTGATGAATTAACACACTCGAATATGTTTTGCAAACAGCTTTCCCAGCAATATTGGGTAATCTATCCTGAAAATACAGTTTTATACCTTTCATTTTTTTATTTAGTCTTGTTGTGAGGAAATAACAATTTTTAACTTTGAATTAACTGTCCCATAACAATTTAAAATTCCCTTTAGAATTTACTGCAGATTGTTCCCTTTTTAACATTACTTGCAGGATTCAATAAAGTCTTAGCCTAAAATGAGACATAGTGACAATCATTCTCTCTGGGGAAGAAAAACAAAACAATAAAGTAACCAGGCAGCACACACCATCACCACGCTTTACTGAATGAAACGGGAAAATAATTAGGGAAATTCAATTAATAGAGAGAGGCAGACTTAATGAGCTGCAGTCCAAAAGTCTCAAAGCTGTTTAGTTTTTAGATAATGTATTCACACAACTAGGAAGTCTAAAGATAATTTGAACTAATCTAACTTTTCTATACAGATATCTTGACAACAAATATATACACACACACAAAATTCATCCAGAACATGCTCTGTCATTACAGTGCAAAGAAACAGTTTATATTCCAGAGTCTTTAAAACACCTGTTTTGGCTTAGGAGTGTATTACTGACACTTATTTCGTCCCCCAACATATACACTCTTCAAATTGTACTTAATTTTTAATTTTAATGTGCTAAATCCATCCAGCAAAACGGATTAGCAGTTTGTTAACAGTGTTGATATTTAACTTTAGGTACTTTACGGAATTAGCAAGAAGAACATAATCATTCCATATTATTATTTTGCTCTAGTTAAATACATTTATTTTTTTCAGGAGGGCACCACTACTTAGAGACCTACTGACATCAGAAAGCTAAATGTATGCACAGAACCACCTCTTTTACACCAGCGATATTTGTCTGATAAGCATTTTTCAGGACCACTAGAAAGGCAGCCCAGAGTCCCTGGCTCTCCCTGTACACACAGATGAAGTTACGGTGGTATTGGATACTTACACAGATAACAGGCTGCTTCCCTAATGCACTGGAAGGCTTTCGCTTTGTTAGGCATAAAGTCCATTTGCAGTTGCTAACATAACAAAATCTGGATGTAGCTAAAGCAATGTGATATTTCCACCAATAAAACCTTGCTTGGACCCTAAAGTAAACGCCAGAAAGCCAACAATAAAGACAAAAAATCTTGCCCCAGTAAGGAAGACAGCTCCTCTTTCCAGCCATTCCTGAACCATTGAACAAGGTGATTTCTGAACTTTAAGGCATGTTACAAGTTTTTTCCATGTACCTGTAAACATCCTTACTTAGAGATGAAGAAATGAAACAAAAAAACCCCATAACCTTAAGGAAACCAGTGGCAAAGTCCAAGACCAAAATGCATCTTAGTTACAAAGCAACTGCTGCTCTTGTATTTCCTCTACACTGTTTGACAGACTAAGTCCTCAGAGACTTTAAGCACGTGTGGGGTTTCTTTTCCAGTAATGAGCTACTTCAATAAAATCAAGTTTAAACTCCATGCGTTATTATAACTATTAAATGCAGACAAAAATTTTAAAATGTAGATTTGGAAATTTAAATAGTATTCAAGATATTGATGTGTACAGTGAAATGCTTTGGAGTTTGGACATACCTGCGTGAGAGTTCAAACCCACACTTGTGTCAGACTAATGCACATATAATCCAACCCCAGCTCTCCAGGGATTTAACAGGTCTCGAGCAATTCAGTTATTTACAGACAGAAGCATAGACGTGGGGCAGGCTCACCAAGACTAAGCTGCCACATCTCAAATCACACTGACAACGAAACTGAGACTTGAGAAAATTTAATGTGGAAAAGGTCTACTTGTTTGTATTTCATAGAAATTTCAAGATAGAAGCATCAAATCAGTCATCAAGATTCACATTTATATTTATATGTGCAAACCTGGCAAGAGCTCCAAGGATAAACAAGAGGGGTTTCATGGATTGCGAGTTTTCTACCAGTCTGACATTTTAACAGTTCTGGGCAGGAACTGGTTTGTTAGGATACCTGTACATGCATCTCAAGAACCTAGAAGCTTGGCTGCTATAAAAAAAAGCTCCAATGAATCAGGATAAAGTGAATTTTTACCTGAAGCCTCTTTCTTTCATGAGAAGTAGTAACATAATACAGCCACATAAGAACCCGATCCAAGTTTTTTTGAAATTGTACACAAGAATCTTCTTTGAGTTCAGTAAATTAGCTCCTCACAAGCAAAGCAGAACATCAGGAGTAATATTATTTCTATAATCACATTTATAATAGATACTTCCTCATTATAATTCTTATTTTATCTATGTAAGATTCTGTATTTGAGAAAGCATACAGCTACCTAGATACATTAAAAAATTCTAGAAAGACCACTTGTTAAGGAATTTGACAGGTAGAAGCATAACATACTGAGTACTCCCTAGGCAACAGGAAATCAAGCAAAACCCTCAAACCTTCAATTATCCATTACTTCTAAAAAGCAAGATATCAACACTTGGTAAGATGCAATACTTATTCCTCACAGACAATTACAGTAAATATTACTCAAAACACTAACAGTCACGCATCTTTTATTGTAAATCAGTATATTCTTGCAAGATTCAGATTCGTGTGAGCATATTTAGTGTATGAATTATAGACTCAGTGAATTAATTTGAACTAGACACTAGGTGTCTGACTCGCTTCATGATAGGATATGCTTGTTGCTAAACAGAAAGGAAATCCGAATGATCAGAGAGCCATTCACCCCAAAATAAGTCATTTTTTTTTCATTTTATATATATATGTAGTAACCCCCTATGGAGAACTTAGCACTAGCCAAAAATAAATGTCAGAGTCAGGTCTGGCATTTCAGGGATGTTCTCAAAAGTCCAAAAACATAGGAACAGCAATTCCATATTAGTCTTCTTTTTTTTTTTAAACTCTTGTATTGAAAGCACTATTGCAGTGCCAGCAATTTTGTCTTTTTCATCCCTTCCATGCTTCATTACCCTACCTGCCTCTGCTTTTGATATCCTTCTGTAAATGAAAGTATACAAAACAAATGGTACAACAGTTCCCCCAACAGCAGGTTCTCCTTCAAAGAAAGAACTGGACTGGTTAATTACCCAAATATGGTATTACTCAGTAATTCCACTAAAACACACCATTCCTTATGTAAAGAAAAGGACAAACATCTACTTTCACATCTCCACAAAATTATCTGGTTGATATCAAGATAAAACGATGATTCTAACACATCTTTTGGCCAGAGTTTTATAATTTCTAACTTAATTACAATGGGTCATTAAGTCATAAGTTTAACCCTGACAAATATTACTGTATGTACATACATTCATAATTCTTTTTTTTTTTTTCACATGACCAGTAACACACCTCTTTGTTACACATGACCAGTGTAATTTTTCTTTCACAGGTGTCAAAGCCTAGGCAGTTCCAACACAGGTGAAAAAAAGTTTTAATAGTTTTAATATTCTAAATCTTGATTAAGTTCTCTTAAGGAAAAGACTTCTAATAAGGAACTTGTGTATTTGGTTTGGTATAACAACTATCAAGTTTAGATATAATGGAACTAATTTTGAAAAAGGATAGATGAAATAGTATCTTAAAAGTTTCAGTGTTTTCTTATATTCTGTGGATTTCTGCTTTCAAAAGCCATTGTAAGGCAAAGTTGTTTCCAAATTAGCGTGCTAGATAACTGATGAAATGAACCCTGAAGTCAAGATCTGCTTTTCAGAAGTGCTTGAGCCAAAATTTCCAGTAGACAGTTTTATAGCAAATTCATTTTCAAAATTGGTTCTTTTGAGACCCTTACAGACCTGTGGTTTCACATGCGCTGCCTGCCTGCAGCCACCTCCCAGGAGCAAAGGGGACACAGGCAGGGGCCAGGCAACACCACCAGAACATGCTCAGACACAGGAGACGAGGCTGGGCAGCACCTCCAGAGCCCACAGCAGAGCTGCAACTGTGGAACCAAGTTCCATCTTGAAATGAGATGTCAGGACCCATTACCTTTACTTCTCCTCATCACACTTAGTGGTTTGGTTTTTGTTGTTTTTTTTTTTTAATAACTCTAACCTCAAGAATTACAAAAATAGTGTTCTTTTGAAGTTAAAAATGTGAAAGTTATTAGAGTAACACCTTTTCCACAACACTCTAGTACCATGCACTGATATTCTGAAGTCTGGTCAAAAACCACCTTACTTCACCCCTTGTGTTATAGTCCCTTGATGAGCATCTGTCTGACTGTAGGCACAGATCCCATGTTGAAAAAAAATAAGGCCGGATTCCTCCATTCTTACTCATATTCAAGAGAATATTAGGGGATATTAAAAATGAATATGAGCAGAAAATTGAGCCAACAATTGAGGGTGTGCTCTTATTAAGAAATCACTGTCTTGGCTGCTCCCTTTCATAAAGTGTTTTTTGCTCTCATAAGGGAGATAAATTATTTAATCCTAGAAGAAGAGAGATGCCTTGGGTACAAGGAAAAACAAACAATAAGACACACAGATTTAGAAGTTCAGCGTATCTGAGATCTTTACTAAGCAAAGGAGATACAAGACAAAATTTTAATGATATACAAGTCTTCAGAAAATAAGAGAAAAAGGTGAGCAGTTCAGGAAGCAGAAAGGCACCTACAAATACTGTCAACCCTCATTGTCAATGCTAGTGAAGGGAACAGAACATTTCTCACGACAGAGACAAAGAGCTACGGAGGAAGAAAAAGTTATAAAGCAAAAAAAGGTATTATGCGCTGAAGTTTGGGTTATTCATTTGCACGAGAAAGGGAAAAGCTTTCAGGAACACAAAACTGAATAGCTTGGGAGGAAATGAATCAAACCAAACCTGACTTCTTTGAATCATGTCATTTATTGAAAACTGCCCAAGGCATTTCATATGTGCTTAGCTAACCCCATGCAGTGATAACAGGCTCCAAGGCAATCACAGACTTGAAACAGAAGGACTTCAAAAACCTAGCCAAGGCTTAAGGAACTTAAGTTTCTGTTTTTGAAACCTGGACACCGAAGTTGCCTCCCAAGAGGATCATAGCTACTGTTGAAAACTCTGTTTCAGAGCTATGACTTTATTGCTGCAGCCAAGGGAATGGAAAGTGGAGTTTGACAGGTTAATGTCAGCAAATGGGGATGTCACGAACCACCCAAATCATCAAGTCTAGTCCCCTGTGGTCATGGGCAGACTTTCAGTTCCCCATTTTCAGACAAAGGTAGGGTGAAATAATTATTGAGGAACGATATATTGTATCACATCTCAAAGGATAATTCTTTCTTGACTCCTACAGGGCAAAAGACAATCATACAAGTCTGTGATGCATGTAAGCACAGCTTGATCCTTTCACCACCTTTTGAAGACATTGGGAATCATATTCAAATTTAATTTTCTCCAGAAGTTCATCTATTTCTTTTTTTCCCCCCACAAAGTTACCTAGTTCTTTCTCTACATAACTTGCACTCTGCCTCCACTCTCACCTGAAATATTATTCAGCTACTTGAAAATTTAAAACTAAGACTTCTAAATGGTATGATGAACAACTTCAGAGTATTTACTCTTACAGCACTAGTCTTCCTTAGCATAAGGATAGAGAAGAATGACTTATAGAATACATATTTTTAATTAGCTTGCAAAAAAAAAATTTTTATTAACACAAGGTAGTAAACTACTTTGATTTTATATTTGTTCCATTTGCTTACACCAGTAGCTTCAGTTTGCATCCAATTATCTTGAAAAACTGTAACCAGGCTGTACACAGTATTTCAGATCACATCCTGCATATCCTCAAACAGCAGCACTAACACTTCCTTCTTTCCAACAGAAATGCCCTGCTTGATGTCCTCTAAAATCACATTAGTGTTTTTCACAGCTCCAGCACATTAACAGCTGGAAGTTACCCTTTGATTAGCTTCTTTCCAATTCCTATTAGTCTGGGGACAAAGTCACACAATGAGGTGATTAGTTCCTTCTCAGCACTATAAATATTCCCAACAAGTATTTTGTCCATGGATTTCACACGCACATACCCATTTCCTGCTCTCAGGTCACTAATGACCATTCCAGTTCCCAACATTAAGTAGTGAAGAAAATCACTGATGGTTCCTCTCAAGGTTTTAGTGCAACCTCTAGTAATTTCCTGTCCAACCAAATCTTTATTCTCTTTATATTCTTCCCCTTTATCTCCACTTTGAACAACAATTTCCTGTAGAGAATGGCACAAAATTTTCCTCAATTGTAACACTGCATTTCTTGTGTATAAGAACAGAGTTATAAAAAAAACCCCTCCAAGGTAGTCATTGTTTCCCTTTTTGAGAAAACTGGGCTATAATTTAATCCCAGTTTCTGTTCATGTGTAATGATTCAGTGCTTCAAAGCCCATTCTAATTCTTGCACAGCATTGATGTAGATCGTCCCCCCTTCTCTTCCCCCAGTCCTGAATGTAGTTACAAGGTTATACGTTATCTAGCCAGAGTACTGAATCCAGTTCTACAGATTAACCAGAAATCTGTTCTTTTAGATTTGTGACATTGTAAATTTTTAGTCTTAGAGAGTGAACAAGACCTCCTGACATTGTCATGGTTTGATGTCTGTGCCCCATACTGCCAAGCTGTAACTGCAGACATATAGTGTGCTTGGATTGCAAGAATTAAGTTGCCAGATCCAAACCGCCCTCTTCTGCTGGGCCAGGTAGGTGGTGAAGCCAGGACACCCGGTAGCTGCTGCCCTGGGAGGTCTGGACCCCCCTCTAACCCTCCGCCCTGGGTGGTCTGGACCCCCCTCTAACCCCTCCGCCCTGGGAGGTCTGGACCCCCCTCTAACCCTCCGCCCTGGGTGGTCTGGACCCCCCTCTAACCCTCTGCCCTGGGTGAGCATCCTCCCAAGCCATGGGGAGCAGAACAAGCAGCAGCACCACTACTGCTAAGAAGTCACAGATCATCACCAAACTGTAGTAACATCCCTCTGCTCTCTTCTCTGATCCTTTAGCTGTTGCTCTCTCTGCAGACTCACTTAAGCTTATTGCCACAGTGAGCACAGAAGATACAAGTAAGGGTTTGGGAGGACTGAGCTGCATGGCACCAAACCCCAACCATTTTCCTCCTCTCTGTAGGAAGAGTGATTTCCTCCAAGAAAAATAAGGAAATAATATTTAATAATCTGCTTTACAAATATCCTTTGCTGCCTGTCAGCTGACACCATGATTTCACTTTTTCATTAAGTCCGAAATGTTTCACACAGAAAACAGAGGGCACAACAACTCCATTTTCTAATTTGCACTTAGAAATAGTTTATGCTCAAAAAATATTTTTAATAGCTTGTCACTTGTGACTCATCTGAATCTATAAAACAGCCATGATTTTATGCCAAAATTGTAAATGTGATGTTTCTGATAATCATCCTGATTCATCCAAATCATCCTGACTCATCCTAATGGACAATGACTACTTGCATCAAAAACCACAGATGGTCTTATTCAATGTGATCCCTCGATTAAAAAAGTTTGACATCCATCTTTAGTAATATTCAAGGAATATTCTCCTTTACAGCACCGCTCAAAATAACATTAAACAACCCAGCGTGACAATATCTTCATTTGAAGAGGCTTGCTACTTTGGTCTCCACTCTGACGTACTTCAGTTCTCTCTCATCTTACTTGCTGTCACAAGTACTCAGTAAAGATTTTAACAAGGTTCTCACCCCACTGCCTCTCTTACCCCGACTTTGCTTTTTCATAGCCTCTCTCTTATAATCCCTTTGTCACTGTCATCAAGCCCTCATCATAAAATCTTATTCAGGGTTCTTTTATTAGCAAGCAGCTTTACTTTGAAATGGATTTTTTTTTTCTTCATTAGACATTCAATGAAAATAAATCTGATACAAGTACTTCTGGAAGTTCTGTTAGCTCAGAACAATGCACGAGACAACCTTGATTTAGAGAGCCTGTCAATCATTTTGTATTTCACTCATCATCACGGTATCTAAAGGCTTCTCTACGCACACCAACCGTAGACATTATGGATGTACCAAGAGACAAAGAGGCATTATTGAAACTGTTTTGACAGAAAAATGAATACTGAAGCTCAACATTTTTTCACCACAAAGACTTTATTTTGTGAAAACACTCCATCAATATGTTCTGAAAATGGAAATTTTTTTTGCAAGTGCTATTTATCAGTCTTAGTTCAGTGTATTAAAGTCCCTATCAACCTCTTGGGGAGAGATCCCTCACATGAAACATTAACTTTTTTTTGAAGTAAGGCTTGAGAGTCCCATGCAAAGACAATACTAGTGCACTCCACTGGAGCCTGCAGCAATCCCTCTTCTGTGCCATCCTCCCAGCACCTCACAGAATCAGTGTAATCACAGAGAATCACACCAATCACATCCCACTTCTTCCAGATCCTGCCCGGCACCAAGGCACAGCTGCAACACTGGCATTTCCTTACCTCCATTGTGCACTCGGGAGGACAACACAGCTCTGGGAAGTCTCTTCCCTACCTGCCTTGGAACAGCTGTCAGTTTGGAACAGCTTGCTTTCACTGAACCACATAATGGTTGGCGCTGGAGGGTACCTCTGGAGGTCACCAGGTCTAACCTCCCTGCTTGGGTAAGGCCACCTGGAGCTGCTGCCCAGCACCATGACCAGAAAGCTTTCAAATACCTCCAAGGATGGAGAATCCACCTCTCTGGGCAAATTTTTTTAACTCCCTTTGTGCTGCCATTTCAGCCACGCCACTGTGATCCAGGCCTATCACCAAACAACATGAACTATTCATGAATTGAATAGATAAGCTATAGAGTTGTGGATAATTGCACAACTTTTTTATGGTCTGCTCAAAAATATGTGGTATAAAAAACCTGATACTACCTTAGATAGCAAGCACTCGATGCATGGGACTACTAAACTGCAACACAACAAAGTTATTTGAGCCATGGGAGCAATTCGATGCTTTATGCACTCAAAGCTGAATATAATTATCTCATAAATAACTAAAATGAACCAAGAAGCAGTGACAGGCTTGGATGCAAGATTTGTGTTGTTCAAAAAGTTGGCATTGAATGCAGAACCTAAAGAAATAGTTCATCCTGGTGGCTTCTCACACACCTCACTGCAAATATCCTGCCTAGGCACACTGTTCTTTTAAGAGCAATTCTGTGTTGTAACCAAAGATTTCTGGTTTATGGAAAAGATGATTTCTTTCTGGTTTGCTTTAGAAGTGCTCCTGTATGCTTTATTAGCTCTAATGCGTTTTGCATGAGATAGAGTTCATCATGTTCACAAGTGCGTATTCGCTGCAGTACGTATAATTCTTCATAAGACACAATCTCTCCAGTTTAATTTATTTACAAAAGGAAAAATGTTTTTTTGACTTACGGAATTAATTTCTTCCTCACAAGAGTAAAACGAAAAGTAAACAGCTTAAAACCATGGCTTTGTTTTTGCAGTAAATTCTTTTTAGTCTGCCCTAAACCAGGCATCTCTGAAGGAAAACATACAAGTGAATATCCAAATATTTAGTTGGAGTTAGAGCATGCTGCCAGTTTGACCAGAGAGGCAGAATCCAGTTTCCTTGGTTATTGCAGGTAGGAAGTTCTGAAGCCTCAGACCAACAAAGAAGGGACCAATAAAGCCCCATTCCCAGATTCCTATGAAGGCTGATAAAGCCCAAGTACAATGTTTTATAGTTGCATAAACACCTTAACAGTCACTGCGACTTTCTGACTTGAAGGCAGAATTAAGACACTTTCCACATCTCAACCACGTGTCTGAATAAGTTGGGTTCTGCCTAGGTACTTCCTGAGCATTTGAACATGTAGGTTCAAACCCCAACAAATAGTGGGGCATCCTGCAATAAGACTGTTTTGAGGTATACAGGGAAAGCAAATAAGCTAAGTCCTTTCATGTGTTCCATGGGTGTAATAAAAACATGTTTATTAAGGAAGAACATTCAAATCTCCAACAGAACAACAGCAAGAGGGAAAGAAGGAATAAACACAATACTGTTCTGCTAATTGAAGTTAAATATTTACACAGCCCTTATGTCTCAAATAAAATTTTGAGAGCCTAAGCTCGCCAAGGGCTTGGACAGAACAGAAAATATCTTCCAGAAAATACAGGGATAATATGACAAATACTTGAGGATGCTATGAGCATAGAGCTTTATGCTCCATGCATACAGGCAAATTCAGGTTTGAGCACAACCCTTTAGGGAAGCTGAGAGGTGATACTGCCCCAAACACCTAATCCCCCCTGCTTAGGGAGTGGCATAGCTGTGGCCTCAGTTCTGGACCTCTGACTGACAAACGTGCCTCTAAACATGTAAGATTAGGAGGTTAATTTTGATAAAACTTTCCCAGCTTTGAAGAATTTAACAAAACCTTAATGAGTGAAAAAAGAGAAGCCAGGGAAAAAAGACAGACCACACACCCACAACACCAAGCAATTTTTTACATGAGCACAGATTGGAGCAACCTAATGACAGGTGATAGATTACATCAGTAGCTATGTAATATCCCATCTATATATATATCTCCCATCAGAGGACAGCAGTAAGTGAAGAGCAGCATTGGAAAACAGAGGTTCAAGATAGCAAGGCAGGCTTTTCTTGTTCTGAAAAAAATGTATTTATCTTTCACCATTTCTTATGTGTCATTCACATAGAAGAAGTGTTCGCGCACATGTGTGCGCGCAAGGAAAGTTTAAAGGAAGTTGCAGAAAGCAAGCCCACGTAAAAACCTAGAGATCTGGAAAAGCACCAACTGCTTTGCGAATGTTTATGCTAAATTTGTAATTTGATGTTAAGCCATTGGAATGTGCTTGACAAAGCACAATCAGTTTACCATGACTAATACTGATATTACATCTTGGCTGAAATTACTTTATCACCAAACACAATGAAAGCTAGAGGTGCTTCTCAGTATAAAATATTCAAACTTCATTGTAAGTGTTCAACTCCTAGAGCATAAACATGTCTTTAATACATGTAGAATCCAAACAAGTGTTTAAGAATTTTTTTTAAAGCCCAAGGGCCACTCTGTTGCATTAAGACACAAAGAAGGATGAAACCTTGAGATTTGTAGTTCTCACCGAAAAAGCAGAACAGGATGTTACAGACGAGGTCCAGAGGGTACACACAGTGAGCTCATGGATCCCCCTCCCAAGAGAGTGTGCATTGCTGGCTGGAGACACACCTCAGCCAGGCCAGAACCGTGAACCACTTCCCATTTCAATGGGAACAACCATTTCAGAAGCCTGTCAGAGGACCAGCAAGCCTCCAGCTCAACCAAAGCCCCAAAAGCTGTCTGGGGAGGAACTGCACTGAAGATGGGCACAAACAGGAGGAAAAAAAAAAAAAGCAAATAGCAGAATGCTCTGAACAGCTGTTAAATTTTAAATGCCTTTGGGAAGCCATTGATCTGAAATATCTGCCTGGACTCACTGCTGCATATATACAGTGTTACTACACATTGCCCTTAAAAATGAAATCTTGAAGTTCTCTCTTGCAAAAAGCTTCAGTTAGCTTTAAAAATGCTGAAGAGCTACATCACTGGACACTGACACCACCTGGCTAGAACAGAAATCATATTTGGAAGCTTTCCGAAAAAAGCAAGCTGGGCGTGTCAAAGGTTCTAACAGCTTCGAACACATCAGTGTTTAAATCCTTGTTTTCCTCCTCTGTGGTATGGTTGGGGGAATTAGGCACTGGAGTGTTCATTTTTAAAAGGGTTGTGTTGATGATGTTGTCACTGTTTATAAACTTTCGCACGAGTTTATGCATTAAAGCAAAGGTCTAATTGATTAGGTGAATAGCTGCTAATTACAAGGCAGTATTATGAGCTGCATGTGCAATAGAGAAGCCAAAGGAAGATAAATTCATATTTAGGAAATGGAAAAAAGTTATTGCACCACATTTTTTCAACAGCCAATATTCTAGAGCTCCAATCACTTTACCAACCCTTTGACTCTGCTGACAGAGCTGCTGTTTCCCTTTTGTTTTTTTTTTTTTTTTTTTAATGAGTGAGGAATCAATGGGATCAAATTTAAAAACAGAAATTACACCTTCAGATTCTTAATGGATAAGAAATATTGTAATTTACCTAACAATTGTTTAGCTAATGAGAGCATTTTTAACCAGTGTTGAACTCTTCAGATACAATGCTGTCTGACTTGATGAAAAACCATGAAAGGATAAACTGCCTTCCTCTTAGACAAGTGAAACACCGTAGCGTTCCTTCTGTTGCAACAGTGCATAGCAAATCAAACTATTTCATTGTTTGGACACAACTTTATCATTTGAATATTAACATTTGGTGTTGCTTCTCCCCCCAGAAAGTGGGCTTCCTTCATTTAGGTTTGGAAAAGCAAACAGAGCTGGGGATAAAGATTAAAAAGGAGAGGAACAGGAAAAAAAGAGGGAATGAGCGAGACAAGCCTGCCAAGGGGGATGTACAGTGCACAGTGTCTTTATATAACCAGCACTTAGAGAAAGCAACTCCTCTCTCTTTGGATGTATCTGCAGCTGTATTGCTCATGCTTCATTAGCCCCCAAGCAATTGACTATGACCAAGTGAAAACCACAGTGAAATATTCTGAAAACAAATTGCACCACAACTACTGTAAAACCCCTAACACTGGCAGTACTCAGCCAAGGCCCCAGTGCTGACATTAACCATTTTATACATACAGAGTTGATTGGGAGAAAAATTATTTAAAAAAAAAAAAAAGTCTTTCCACTACGAAACATGGAGTCATTATTGCAAGAGTCATTTGGCAGTCTGCATCTTCATTATCTGCAACCACCCCACAAACACACTTGTCATTGGAAGAAAGCTAGATCTTAAGAAGGATTTGTCAAGAATTTTTCTTGATTCTGTTAACTGACAAAAAAGTAGTCACTGGCTGGTAAACAAGATAAAGCAAGTGTTAATATTTAGTATTTTATTCTGAAGATAATACACCTAGGCAGTATTGATGCAATCATAACTAACAAAAATGATAAAAAAATACTTCTCCTGCCCTTGCAACAGTAAGGAAGAAAAGAATTTGAATCTTCAATTGTCTTTAGCTCTCTCAGTCTATTTTATAGTTTATCTCCTCCACTGTAGCATCAATAATTTATGGAAGAGATGCTATATTTTTCATTAACCTTAACTGTTTCTCCAGGCTCTCTAATACTCTTATCAGTGTGCACTGCAGCATATACAGAATATGGAAATACAGTTTGCCTGATGTATTACTAAAACTTTCAAATCCATACATAAGCAACACATTCAGTAGGATACGAATTCATTTTCTTTACAAAGCGAGACTTAAAAACATTGCGTTAATTATTCTAATTCTTCAAGCTATTACAGAAAGGGCTGACAAGTCAAGCTTTTAAGTCAACAACTGCATTGCATGCAGACTTTTCACAACCTCCCCTCCAAGCAGAAGCAGCTGTAAAATGATTGACTTTAAAACCACCAAGCTCAGCTCTTCTTCCAAGCAGAACATCTCTCCATTTTCACCATTCTTATATCACGACAAAAGTACGGTGTACCCTAAACCAGCCAGTTGTGAGTAATAACCCTGAGTAGCCTGTACATCAGTATGGAAGAAAGAGACAAAAATGCTTGGAGAACAAAGCACTAAGGTTGTGTAAGTCGTGCTGAACCACAGACTGCCTGTTCTAGCTGACATTCACAGCCTTGAACCTGCACTTGAGTTGATCTTTCACTCGAGACCTAGGGTCCTGTCTTCCTTTTCAGATGTGGCTAGAGGATGAATGGCTGGTCATCTCTCTTATCTACTTGTTCAGTAGTTAAAGTGCCTGTCAAGAGAACAGCTGATTTAGGATTTATGTGTTTTCAGCCTGAAAGCAAAATGAGAAGCTCTGCTCCTTCCAATGCAGCCAGGCGGAAACCAAACCATCAACAAGGAAATTAAGCTGCACTCGGAGAATGCACGACTGTGGGCATGATACTAAAGAACTCCTTTAGGATGAAATGAGCCTTAAATCTCACTTAGCACACCCCCTACAAAAAACAAAAATTGTGCAAATACTCCTAAAATCCTTAATTCTTTGATTGTCAGGTCTTACAGAGGGTTAAGGACAAGAGTGAGTGAGGAAGAGCTAGTGAAACTCATCACAAATTGGGTCTAAACATAAGCTGTTTTTTACCTTTTCTACATTCCATTGGCTAGTATAGCAATATAACAACATTTTGGGAATAGATGGATAACAATCTGTCAGTAAGAACTAGATGACCTGGTAGCACCAGCCATACAGCACAATTCAACACCAGCCTGCTGAGCACAGAGGGGGTTTTCTTGGACATAGTTATTAGTTTGTGCTTTTTTGGAACAAGCCTGTACTCTTGCTTTTCCTTCTTTTGCACCTAAGAGATGATGCTGAGGTTTATATAAAGCATGTGTACAACTACAAAATTTGAACTGGGAGAAAAAAAGGCTCAAAAGTGCTGAAAGTTCAAGATGTCCAATGGAAAAAAAAAAACCCCACCTTAAATTGCTTAATTTTGAAGTTTTAACCAAAGATGACAAGGAAGACAGTACCCCACTAGGCAGAACCCCGGGGCAGTGCTCTGTATATACTAATAGACGAGACTAATATAAGACGAAGTGAGAGGAATTCATACTATTGAGGGTAGAGACCCATTGATCTTCATCCCTATATATAACATGAAAGGCACATATAGCACATGCAGATTCAATGAGAGTTAGCATAAGAGAGGTTTGTTTATGTGTTTCACCTGCAAAGTGCAAGTGCTCACCTGAAGTGATTTTAAAGAAACAATAATTTCTGTTATGAACAGTTTATTGGGTAAAGTCATTATTGTCATTGTTAGGCAGAACTCTTTATAGAGTCTTACTTATTATAATAGTGTAAGATTAATAGACCAATTTCCCTTCTAAGGATGAAAACTGAGAAAAGAAAGAATTCTCAAGTAAGACGGTTGAATCAGCCTGGATTCCCAGGTGAACTAGTACAGGTTTTCCCAGCTTGCAGATAGAGCTGAAGGCTCTTTAAATGAATTATGATCTCTCAAAATAAAGAGCTAAGATCAAGTAGAATTGCTATCTCAATACATATACTAATTTCATACAGACTAGAACAGTAAGTATACACATTGTAGAAAAGGAAACCACTTCTGTTTTACCCCAATGGTTGTTGTACTGCCAGCTCACCAGTTAGACCCATCTCCCCTCTGCTGCTCAAAAAATTCTCATCTTCCATACTGCTGCATCAATATTAACACAATGGGTAATGCTCCTAGAACAACACCTCACACCGTTTGTGACTTTCCCCTTCTATCATGAGTTTCTTTACTCTGCATTGGTTACCTCTCACTAAAGTCTCCTTTCTTGTTTACTCCAGGAGGATTTCCTTTACCCAAGGTGTTCTCCCCCACAGTTATCCTTGCCTCACGCTGGCTTGACATTCAGGCTTTCAGCAATTGCTCTCAATGAGAGGTTGAATTACAGTTCATTAAATACGTTCATTTTATCCTAGTCACGCATTTGTCTGATCAGCTTGCATTTTGATGAGGCTTACACATACATGTGTGTACAAAAGGCATCACACCTATATAGAAAGTGTTTTCTTTCACATGTTCCTTAAGTCCACAAGAATTTAAGTCACTGTGTTAGAAAAGTGATACAATATTGTAAGTCTCCCATTTCTAAAGGAATTTTTTTTTTTTTGGGGGGGGGGGATAGTTAAGACTACAGTGACTTCTGGTGAGGTTTTTTAAAAAACTCGTAGTAGTTGTATATAAAATATTTAGTTCAATTTCCCAAATATCATCAATTCCAATAAGCCAAAACATCTTTCATTAATACAGCTGCTCAGAGGGAAGCAAGAAAAAAATATTCTAGGCAGATATGAGTTGCATTTCAATTATACGTTTTACACCTGGAAAACATACCAATTAGAATATACCAATCAATGCATAATTATTGTGGCACAGTAATTTTTTTTTTCCCTAGAAGACCGATGGTAAGAAATAGGTGAAAAGTACTGGGTGCTTTGCTAGAATTACAATGTTTTGTGGGAATACACTATGATTATTTTTCCTATCTATTTTCCAAAGATTGGCACCTACAAATAGAGAGTAATATTGCATGGGTTCCATCAAGGTGATAGAGGGCTTGTCCCTTTAAATTCCTAATTACAAAAGAGTTTATTTGCTAAAAGGAAGCCCAGGAAATAGCAAAAATCAAAACTTGAACTTTATTACCCAATCAGCTTTATTATCTCACTACTTAAAAGGAAAAATCAAGAAGTTTAAGGGTAAAACCTAGTTTACTGCAGTCCCTTTCTTTCTCCCCATTCTGATTGTTATCCATACATCCCTGTTACTCTAACTCACATTATATACCTTTTGAATTTTTCGCTTTGATCTGTCCAACAATTACAATTTGACTTTGCAAGTGAGGAACATCTGGGGAACACAGATTTATTCTCAATATTCCCAAATGCCTGGAAAGGGGACGTGACTGAAACCTATTCAAGTTAGTTACAGTCTGTACTTTAATTACACGTATCTGGATTTGTATTTCTAAATTAAGAAGGAAATTTCATTATTGCTTGTTTTGGCTAAGCCCCCATCTTACAGGGGAAGAACAAATCACCCCCCCCCCCCCAAAAAAAAAAAAAATCAATTTAACATATAAATACTGACACCATAAAGTAACATCAGAATAACTAAGGTAAATTAATCACTAAAGTAAACAAGTACTTGATGTTTTCCAGAGGTCTCTCTCTTATCTGCGACCGGAAGAAACACTATAAAAAGAAAAATACAGAGCATTATAGTCTCAAAAGTCTCGGAGAGTGTCCAAATAAAGTTTGCAATTTAGTATAGTGGGGTTAGGGCATGTCCTGTCCCCCCTCAACTTTTACGTTATTTTAGTCCATGTCCTGACCACAGGCTCAACACCGTTTCCTCACTGGCAGCTGGGTCCTGACCTCAGCTGATTTAAGTTTTACACTAGTGCCACTTGGCAGCAGCTGTGATAGCTGTAATTTTAGGAGGTGCTTTATTGCACAGATGAAAAAATGAAAGTATTTCCGTTTTATATAACTTGCACAATTTTTCAGTACTATTAAGATTCTAGTATAAAAGATGCAAATGACTGGATTTATATACCCAATATTTATGGCAATAATGAAGTTCGTAAGCACAACAGACTACATGGGTGGAAAACAATTCAGTAGGAGTAGCACTTAATCATCTTCTGAGGCATCATCTTGCTTGAAAACAATCTAGAGTTTGAATAAATAGGCTAAAGTTTGAATAACAACGCAGTCTCCTCTCAAATTTCCCATTAGTCTGGTATCTAAACTCAGAACTCATTACATTCATATTTGTTAGGCAGTTTGTCACGCTCCAATTTTCCCCAAAATATCATTCATGAAGCACACATTTCCATTCACATTAATTAGAAATTAACTTTTCCAGCGCAGTTTCAAGACTACCCAGATATGTTTTGTGCAAAGCATGGTATTGTGGAAATACTGTTACTTGTCTCTGGTGCCATTCCTCTGAAGAGTCCGTAAACTTATGCTGATTTAAGAAATTTAAAAAGAGAATTTACTTGGTGAATTATTTTCTGCCTATTCAACCCAAAGACGCTTGCATGAATGAAGTTCTTAAAACGCCTGAAGTGTTTAATCTCACTTCTTTCCTTCTCATTCCGATGAGCAGAATTGCTTTTCTTTGCATTTATTATAAATATTTTATAGAATGCATTATATGGTTTTTTTTCTACAAGATTTCAGTCTGAAGAAATATATCATTGCAGGGCCAGTATTGCAGTAATTTCTCATATTAAAAATGGACCTTCTTTCAGTTCTGATATTAAAAACTTGTTCTTTATAGCTAAAAGAGAGAGAAAAAAAAGCGTTCACTGCCAGATGTTTCTCAGTGATGCTGTAATTGTTTCATTAACACCACGCCATCACCCTGCTGTCGAGGCTTAGTTTAGAAAAATCATCACAGATATAACAGTTTCTCCAAAGGGAAAGCTTAAAATCCACCCTGGCAGGGGTGAAGTTTGTGTGTTTTTATAAAGCTAGACCTCACTTCTCTGCTGAAGAAATCCAGGGATAAACACTTGCAGCAAAAGGCAGAGTAAGAGCTTTAAGAAGCTGATGGAGCCACAAACCCTTCTAATTGCTTGTTCACAACAGGGTCCTTTTTTTTCCCCAACCAATCACACTTTTTTTTTTTTTTTAATGAATTGAGAAAGTTTATTTCAAGGAGTCAGAGCTCATTTACTTAGCTTTTCACATGCCATCTTGTCACCCCTCTGGTTCTGGTTTCAAGCACAGTGATGTGATAAAAGCACTTCTGTAGGATAACAACCTCTTAAGTGCTCTACAAGTCATCTTTGGAAAACAATGTCAGTCACATTCGACTAATTTGTCAAAACCAACATTAAAGGAAAGGAAACATTGCATGAAGCTTTGTCTACTACAACTGCTCCTGCACAAAAACATTTCTCACACAGTGTTTTAAAAACATTTCCAATTTTAGAAGAAACAAATCACAACAAACATAATCTAATTTCTGGAGTATTTGATCTCCTACCGGGAAAAAGCAAAAAATATTTTGGCAGATATTAATCTAGCAGCTACCTGCAGGAAAAGAAAGTGAACCCAATTGTTAACACCGAGACAGTCACTGACACAGTGATCAGAGCAATGGGGCTGATTTGGGGGGTGGGTGTGTGTTAAAAAAAGGAGAGAAGTGAAATAACTCTGACCCCCAAATTCCTCAAAACTCTGCTTTTTGTTTGTAAGGGAGCTATAACAACAGGGTTCTGACAGTCAGGTACACTGTAGGCAGCTTGCTCAGGCTTAATATTCACAATCCTCACTCCTCTCAAATGTTTTATGAGGCTGGAGTAAAAGCATCTTATATCTCTAGTCCCAAGCATGCAATATTTATGATGCACTTCGGGTAACGAAATGGATTTGACAGACGTTCTGAATGCACACATAAAGCAAGGTCTGTGTTGAGGCAAGCAGAAGCTTTCACACGTCAGCTGGGTCACCAGAATATCAATAGTGTGGTCTTCCCTCTCCAGAATAAATGAGGAAATGGCAAGGTAGTTCACTCTGCTTCCCCCCCCCCCGCCTAAGATGGAAGAGCAAAGTTCCTTCTTTCTCCTTCAAAAAACTTCTTCACTTCTAGATACTTCTGTCTTGTCCTCCGCAGGTACTGGTTAAGTGTGACTGGGAATCAAACATGATTACAGGAAATCATCTCACCCAGACATTCTTAAAAAGCCTAAAACTGGTTATAGAGCCAGAAAACAGCTCCTCAATTATGTATCAGCTTCACTATGAACTTCTTCCAGGAGCAGAATAACACAATAGAGTTTGGGGTTTTTTTGTTTTGTTTTTTAACACTTTTCTTAAAACTGCATCCATCAACATCTGTTTCTGCCACCTCTCTGATGCTTTATTCTTCGAGTATTCATGACCTGAGTCGCTAAACCCAAGTTCCCTGTCCATAAAGAATAACACCATACTGCGGCACAACAGGATTTATCCTAAATGTACTTAGAATAAAAACACTGCTTGTATACACTTTCAGTGATCATTTATAGAAGAAACAAGTGTTTCAGAAAAGATTCTTCTCTCAGACATCTGATTAAATGTTTGTCGCCTCTCGATTACCATTTAATGACTTATCAAAACGCCAACATATACGTCTGTAGACTTTCAGACAATAAAACCAAGCTTCTCAGTTGCTGTCCATTTATGAAGCCAGCTGAAAAGAGCCAGGTACCAAGTTCCTCAGCTGTATCTTGCAAAATTAGAGAGATTCAAAAGATAAGGGGAAAACAAACGCAGATGTCAAATGTGTTCAGTCTGTTGTCTAGTGTTAACTGAAACCACCAGCAGTGCATCACTCCATCTGTGAGAACGAGAGCGAGCGCAGGTAGTGAAAAGCCTCTGCTAAAAGCAATGTGGAAGGGAACCTGTATCACAACTGGATATTAAATAGCTGAAAATGCAGCAATTCTTGTACTTTTACACTAGAGAAAGCATAAAAATTAAGAACAGAATTGGCAGGTGTTTTCCACATGAATTATTACACAACAAAAAAATATTTTTTTTCATCATCACTGCAGATGACTAAAATCCCAGTCTATCATTTTGCTTAGGCTTATTTAGAACGATTCATTTAGTTCAACTTGAGAAACATTTCATTTTGTAAACTCTCATTGCAATATTCACCTGCTGTCTTGCATAAACTGTAATCCCCATCCCTATGTGCCTCCTGGGAGAGAGGCTCTTCCACTCTCTCTCCTGAGCAAATTGCAGATTTCCATCTTCCTGAGGAGTGCACTTGATTACAGGCTTTTCGTGAAGACAATCTAACCCCACAAAAGAAAGGAAAGCATTGGATCCTCCATCTCCACCACAGCACCATACACTTGAACACTTAAGTGACTTGATGTCTTGCATCCAGTCAATGATACATTGTTTGACTTTCAATCCAAAATTATGAAGAAGATTTTATACTTTTCAATGAAATTTCCTGGAAGGCCACCTGAGACAAGGCTTAGCTTTAGTTCAGGTAGTGATGCTACTTCCATTGTGATTGGTACACAAGTTAATTAATTCTCATCCACTCCCTAATTAATCTGTCTTGGTAAGCTTTTGATTTGTCTACCTCTGATATAAAAACAGGGATTCGAAAAATACCAAGATAAAAAAACGCTGTCTCACAAGACATCCATTATTCCTTATTTCTTGTCAGGATGCAAATCTGAAATAGTTCTCCCCCACTCTGCGTGCAGCCCCAGACTGATAATAAATCTTTTATGAGACTTATAAAATAAAAATTCACTATACTTTCATAAATGTAAAAATTTAATACTGATCAGGAACAAGCTCATAGACAGATTAACTTAAAAAAAAAAAAAAAGGCAATGAGATTCATCCACAGTTTCTGCTCAAGATGTTTTGCAAATTATAGCAAAAAAATGCATTCTTTAAGGTTTATAATTAAAATTCTCTTATCTTCCCCCTCTGAACATTAAAAGACCTGGAAATAGTGTTTATTTGGTGATTTCAGACAGTCAGTTTACAAGGAATAAGGAAAATACTCCAGTAGCACAAGAGCTGCATCAAAATTTGCTAACAGGTGTGTTTAAAGCTTCTGGGTGCTATAAGGACAGAGACCTGGCACACAGAACAGCCAAGGCTATAAAATTAAAATTTTGCACAGAAATGTTTGCATTTGCCAGCAAAGGCAAATGCTTCCCTAGAGTAAGAGTAAAATTGGAGCTGATCAAAGTGTGGTTTCTTTGGGGGGTTTTTGCTGGTTTTTTTTTTTGGTTTTTTTTTTTGTTGTTTTTTTTTAATAGCACAAAGGAATTATTCTGATGGCTGCTAGGTAGGACTTATAACTGCTAAGAACTCACTTTGGGCTAAGAGTTTGTGCTTGTAGCCTGAAAACACACACTTGTTTGGATGAATATCACTGTTTTCTATGTGCCATTTGGATACAGTCTGTCGGTCACATATCCAGTCCTGCAACAAAACATCCCAGGCCACCTGCCTGGGATGAAACTCGTTTCTAATTCAGTATAGACACTATCTCCTATCCCCCAATTTTAATTGCGACACTTAAAAAAAATGTAAAAACACTCCTCTAGATTCTCTCCTTCTATATAAAATGCTGCTGCCCATCATAAGACAGCAGCTGAGGTATTTTTAAATATAATATCTTGATTGGCAGGCACTAGCAGAGAAGCACAGCTAAATTTATGCAGCAATTACTAGAAATCCACACAAATTTTCAAGATAACAGAGAACGAGGCAAAATTATTTTAAAGAGGAAATCAAACAGAAAACATCCCTTCAGTTAATGCAAATAAAAGATCACTGCTTTCTATTCTCAACAAATAATGAATGTAAAAGGTTAACCACACAGAGTTTTGAAGGATAAAGCAAATATGTATTTCTGCATGACATCTATAGAATATTTTGCTTCAAAATATAAAATTTTGTTGTACAGAGCTACACATCTATAATGTTCACACACGGTTTTTCATAGTAATCAAATTTCACTCTCTCTACTATCACAACCACTGGTTACAAAATAAAGGGGGAAAAAAAAAAGTACATTTAGGAAAGGGGCTGCAGCACTGCCTGCTCCCAGGCATCAGACCCCCTCACTTGAGACATCTGTGACAGACTGTGGCCAGTTTAACACTATTTCCACATCTACATTTTGCTATTGATAACAAGCTCCACATCAATTAAAACAGATGCAGACCACCCTGATTTTCCAGCCTCTATAATGTAAATATTTTTTTCCTCTGGAGATTTTTTACTATCTACCTCTCTACTAACTTGAAGACTTTTTTTAATGAAGAAAGGTGGGGGAAGGAAAGGGAGGTCACTCCCTCCCTTCCTTTGCCCACCTACAAGAAAAGCAATTTATTCACTACAAGATTTTCCTGAAACAACTGAAGCTCACACATCAGTAGGGAGGCAATCTGGGGGAGGACAGCAGAGGAACATAGCAAAGGGGACACATAGAGCCAAGCACTGGGGACATTAAGGAGAACAAGCCAAGCCAGGCTCTGTGCAATCGGCAGAGGGGAATTGGACACAACTGACCTAACAGAAAGCAGCAAAGGCCCCCAGGACACAGGAAAGTCAACTTCTCTCCAGGACTGGGGGAACACATCATCATTTTACAACAGAAATGCTAGAAACAGCTCCATTGCCACATTAAGTCTGGTGTACCTGTTTGCGGATGAGCAGCCAAAACGAGCCTCTGCAGAAGCATGCTCCCCACCAGTCCAGGACAAGGAAAGACTGAAAACAGCGAGCTCAAAAAGGCACTTCTGAAAGCTCAGAATAAACTATAGGCTCCCACAAGAAGCTCAGCTACCTCCCACTTCCCAGCCAAAGCAGAGCTGTGCCCCAGCCCGCAGGTTTCATGGGCAGAGGGCAATGCAGGTGGTGGCACTTTGCGCCAGGGTGGGAACAGGGAGCATCGCACCCGCCTGGAAAGCACAGCTCCAGGTGATCGTCAGCATGCACTCACCCTGGTCTTGTGCTGCTTAAGAGGATGAAAACAGAAAAATAGAAGAAGTTAAGAAACGCTCCCCAAGTCCGTCTGGGCTTGTGTGCTGTCCCCAGCACAAGACATAACTGGTGGCACTCAGGTGTCTGTGCAGCGCTCGTGGATGTGGCTCCTTGTACCTTCACAGTCCCTGCTGGCTGTAGAGAGCACACCCCAATGTCCCTTCCCAGTATCTCTGGATAACCCTTTTTTGGACCCTGCTGACACTCTCTGCCTCCACAGCAGCCTCCCAGGGCTAACTGAAGTTCGTCAAACACCGTGTACTTCCTTTCACTGGTTTTAAGCCCAGCCAGTGTGATTTGGGGGATATCTGTGCCACATTCCCCATCCCCATCACCACCAGGGTCTCGTGAACCCAGGCAAAGCCCCCCTCAGCCTTCTCCACTCCCCACCAGCAATCCTGACCTTTCAGTCTCTCTTTCCCAAGGCAGCTGCTCCGTCCCTGAAATAACCTCACTGTCCCTTTCCCGGCTCCACGGGGACTTTCCCGCGGTGAGAAAACCAGATCTGCTCACTGTGTTCAGGCCATGACCACACCAAGGCTTTGTATGGCAGCAAAATGATAACTTCTCTCTTGCTTTTCATACCCTTTCTGCTGGCATCCAACATGTTGATAAGGAAAATACGAAATCAGATATAGTGTTTGGGATGTGAGACAGCTTACATTTCTCATTTTTTCATCAGAAAAAGTGTTGCTTGGCTGTCATTCTGCTCTGCCCCCTCACGTGCAGCCTGACTTGTGTTTAGAGCTCTGCAGAACAAAATTTTTCAGGTGCTGCTTTATTGGTTTAGAAGATAAATTTCTAGTACCCCAAATGATGAGCAATTATTTTTTCTCCCCATCTGTTAACCTGTTGACATCAATATTGCAATTTTTATTATTAACCTAAATGCTAACTAGTTTCCATAATAAGACTACGCACAACAGACACATTTAACCATTTGAAGAGCAAACCTGAAGACACAGCTGGAGAGCCAGTTTGGCCTGGGGTAGCACACAGAGTATTCTGCAGTGGGAGAGAAAGGATTCAAGGCAATAGTCTGTCCTGGCCAGAAAGGGAGGCTGAATCCAGATCCTCCCATCCCAAACCCAGAGCTCCCATATCTTTGGGCCGTAACACACTTTTCTTTAAGTCAGGGGTCACATATTCCAGCACGAGATATATATAAAAAAAAGGGCAATAAATACTTGCACAGACAGTCTTGCTTATGCCATACAGAACCAGCGAGACTGGCACAGTACAACACGAGTGCCTGAACCTTCTCAGAAAAATCCAGTTTGACACAAAGAATTCCTTGTCAGGGCCCTCGGCAGCACAGGACTCCAAGCAATAAGACAGTTAAACCAAAATACTTCAAAGGAAGAGAAGGGCTTTGCTCACTAGTAACCAGTGCATGCTGTTTACCTCAATTAATAAGAATACATCCATTTCCATTCCCGCATGGTTCACAGGAGCAGGCACTCACAGAATGCCTTTTTCCAGGCTGTGTGCCAAAACACACAAGCCATACAGAAATTTTGCTCACTAGTGATCACAAACAAACAAACAAAACTAGCCCCGCTGCAACGTGTGCTTCCTGATACATTTGTACTCCGTGTTAATTCAGGTGATGCAATGCCAAAGCGTCTTCTCTTTCTCACCTGTCATGTAAGACCTGTGCGTGGTGTAATTAAAAATAAACAGAACAGGTGGGTCTTTTCTGTTTTTTTTTTTTCTTTTTTTTTTTTTTTTTCTTATTTCCCAGTAAGACTTTTGGCTTACATTCAAATGTTCAGTTTTCAGTGGTTTTCTACATTTCAATAAGCCCAGTAGTTTTAACAAGATTTTTAAGTCTGGTATCAAAGGAAAAACATCACAGAGATGTGGCGAGGCCATTTTCATGAGATAGCCACACATGACACAATCACATATATGATGACATATCTGAGGACGACGTCCCCAGCTAAATATCTATCAGATGGCTGTACTGGTCCCAAGACACTATGTATTTCCCATCCCCGGAGGTGTTCAAGGCCAGGCTGGATGAGGCTTTGAGCAACCTGGGCTAGTGGGAGGTGTCCCTGCCCATGGCAGGGGGTTGGAACCAGATGATCTTCAGGGTCCCTTCCAACCCAAACCATCCCATGATTCTATGATTCTATGAAAATTGTACTTATACTAAGAAAAGACCCACCGCGGTTAAGGTTTCCTGGCAGTATTTCAGGATGCCTTCTAGCTTTCTGTGAGCTGAAAATCTCCCGGTCTGAACACCAAATCATTACTTGGTTCCTTCAGATTTTTCCCAGAGCTTGTGTTTCATAGTCCCTAGGAACTGTGACTCTTTGTATCATGATAGCAGATGTATTTTTAAAACAATCTTTCCCTTTTGATCTTAGCTATACCTTTGAACTTCTACTCCTAAAAGAGAGTTTTTCCATCCTGAAGTTGCTATGAAATCTTTTAATAAATAAACTGCACAGAGGTGTTTGGGGTTTTTTTTTGGTCTTTTAAATAACAGTTATAAGTCAAAGTTAATAATTTAACATTAACCTACAAAGCTGATAAAAAGAACTCCATTACTTTTCAGGGATTTCTCACTCTGACAAGTACTGTGCTATGATGTGTTTTATTTCTTCTCTCCCTTCTCAAGAGCTTATTCTAATTCACCAAGTAGTAAAGATAATTAAAACGTACTTGCAGCAGAAACAAGCTTTGGAGAGGAGGACTATGATTAATTTTTCACAGAACTTTGCTTGGGCCTGCATGCCTTCTCAGCTGCTTATGACGAAAAATATGAAAGCACAGTTCAGCTTCTTTTGTCTGTTAAGATTTGATTGTTTTGAAAATGATGAGATTATCAGTCATGAAGGGCTGGAGTCAGCATCACTAACACCTGAAGAGACAGGTTCTGAATAAAACTACAGATGCTAATTAAATCACAATTAAACTTAATGATAGATTGCATAAAAATTCATCTTTAAAGCAGTCTGGCTTTTTCACTGAAATGATTCTTTTGGTCAAATATTGTGAAATAAAGGAGAAAAAAAAGATACAGATGTGTAAAAAAAGACCAGGCTTCTCATTCTGATAAATTTTTTCTTAGGGTGGTTTTCTTTTCAGCATCTCTCTTACTTAAGGGTTAATGCTGTAGAAATACTCACACTCAAATGTAACTGAATTTTTTTGACAAATGTAAAGTGGTAAGTGAACAGTGGAGGAATTACAAAACAGTTTGAGAGTAATGTTTGTCCTTCCTGGGATGGCCACAACGGACAAGAATCAGAGCAGCACTCTGCTGGAAATGGAGAAGGGAGTCCTTAAAATCCCCTGGGACATCCATACACCTATAACTGCCTTCAAAAACTGAGATAATAACACTTCTCTAGTGGGTCCACACTAATCTCACACTACACTAACTTGTGTGTTTTCTATTCTAATTCTTTTCTATACGTATAATTCCTTTGCCTAAAATATCCTTGAAGGAGTACGGGTCCTTGTGTCATGTATGTGTAACAATTCCTGCAGTATTTATGTAATGAAATAATTACTCATTCTGTGGAATCAGGTTTTTTTACTCACTGGAGATTCACATTCTGCAAAGAAGACGCCTTCCAAGAAAAAACACTGGATAACCTAGCACGGTTATAGGAGAGATCATTAGTAAAAACATCACTGTGTGCATTTGACAGAGGTAAGTAGGTTTTGACAGCACTACATGACTCACCACCAAAGGAAATTTAAATAACTCCCCCTAGGTTCAGATGTCACTCACTGAAAGGACAAGCTCATAAATAAACAGGGATTTATTACGCTTTTCTAGCTTGTGGTCTGCTTTTAGGATGTGTCAAAACCACAATTTGGAAGAGAAATACTACTATGAGATAGTCCTTCACCATAAAAAAAAGATGTTGCTTGTCAAAACTCTTGTTACATCTTTAAAAAAAGTCTTAACATTTTTAAACAGAGAGTGAAAAATATATGTATAAAGTTATCTTATAATCCTGAAATCCACAATCTCAGAAAAAGAATCTATGAAAGGAAAATAAAACAATAACCTTAATACATGCATTGTTTAAATGTTCCAGTTCTTGAATTATTCAGTTTATAACACACAATTTGTGGAAATTGATGCTACATTGTTAAATTAGACCATAAATGTGGCAAGGCAGATATGTTAAATCATAATAAACTCTCAGACAGAAGTGCTGAAATTTATTAGGTTACTAAAATAACCAGATGGATTTACAGGTTTTCACTTTAATAGATTTCCATCCACTGTTATGTGGCTATTTTCTAGCTTAGGTCAAACTACATTTCAGTTCCAACTCCTTTTTTTTAAACATGTTCTAAAATTTTATTTACTCTTCCCTCTGGATCACATTTTTAATATGTTTTTATATTAAGTATGGTTTCATAAGTGTTCATGATATTTCAAATAAAACAAGTTCATGTAATGCTATCTTACTTTCTTCCATTTTTTTCTAAAGGACGTGTAAGTAAACAGCTTAAAAGAAGTTGTTGCAATCATTTTTTTTGTTTTTCTATGTGTATCAAGCATGGCTTATTTTATACAATTGTGGCATCTAAGCCATTTGGGGAATTAAGATACAAAGAGCCTCAAGACAAAAAAAATACAATTTTCAGTTTGCTGTGTTCCATGGGTAATGAGCTGCTTTCTTTTCCAGAAGTAATTTCTTCTCTGAAATGCAACAGGCTTGCAAACAACATCAACCATAGTGACAAAGTATATGGCAAAGCGAAATGCAAAATACTACAGTCACACCACGAGGCACAAGGAAGAACCATCAATGCAATTTTTATTAACAGTACAATAATGCTCCACAGTAGAGTACACGGGTTCTCATTAGAGCTATAGAAGCTTGCCTGCAGAAGATAAATTCCCAGGTACATCTGTAACGTAGCCATAACTGTAAATCCAGCTGCACCCCACCAACGTCTATAGCCTCCTGCCAGCTGTTCCCTCGCACAGAATACAATTTTATTTTCCAATAAAAAGTGATGTTGCTTCTTCACCCACTCCCTTTTCTCCATCCCCAGCAGCTGCCCTGAACACAGGCTGGTAGCACCCAAAGGAGTTGCAGTGGGGTGGGTAGGAGCACCAGTGGGGAACGTGTTCCCTCCCAGCAGCACCAACAGTCCTGGACCAAAGAACCTTGGCTGTGCTCCAAGTCCAAATCTGTCCCAAGGGGATCCACATCTTGTTCTGGATCCGTTGCCACCATCGTACTTTCCTTCCTTTCCTGAAGCTGCTCACCTCCACGTGTGGCAAACTGTGCAAATAACTTTATGAGAATTAAAACATCGGCAAACTTATTTTAGACACAGAACTTACTTTGCCTACACACTACATCCAAATTTCATTTTAGTTATGGGTACGGCAGAATTTGAGGTGGAAATTCACCACAATAAGTCCTCCAGAAGACAGAGCAATGGATTTGGAAACCAAAGATTATTCATCAATTTGAACACAGTGAAGATGTAGAAACAAGACTGCAGGACATAACATGGAAAAAAAATTTTTTTTACATTTAAAAATTATAATTAATTCAGCCAATGGCATTGCCAACTGACCATGTAAAGAACAAAAAAAAAAAACGTGTGGCTCCAGTCATGTCAACCAAATGCTTGTAAGAGCTCTGTAGACCTAATTTCTGTACTACCTGAAATCAATCTGAAATTGCTGTTAAATACTGTCACAGGTAGAAAGGGAACCAGTTAACTGGAGTTTTCTTTTGACGTGAAGCTCTGGGAAAATGCAAAGTGTTTTATATTATACATTAAACATGCATGGAAAAAATATGTGAGGCAATGGTTAGAGGCCATGGCAAGGGATATTCCAGTTAGGAAAGGGAAAAAAATCCACAAAATGACAGGGATCCCTCAAGTGGTGAGACAGGTTTCCCTGGGAGGAATTTCTCTCTTGTGTGATCTCCATTTTGGAAACTCAGAATTTAACTGAACAACGCCTGGAGCAACCTGAGCAGCTTTCCCGTTAGCTCAGCTTTGCAGATCGGGCAGGACCAGATTGACCTCCAATGGGCCCTTCAAGCCTAAATTTCCAAGATTCTTTGAAAATATGCTGGACCACTGCTCACTCGTATTTAAAAGTTGCTCTTGCCCGTATATGCAATTCCTAAAATTCTCGTAAAAACTATTTAGGTATATTGGATCCAGCGTGAATTGTCAAAGAAGATAATGTAGCTAATTAAAAGGTACGTTTTTTCACTTCAAACTGCATCCACAGCTGCTTGCAATTTTATTATTACAGATGAGTTTTATGGCTCATACCAAAGCTATTGCATTCATAACCCTGCCTTGCAACAGCAATAAATAAAAACCAAAATACTATGTATTCTCAAGTGGATATACTTTAGTGCTTCAAGGTAAAATCAATGAGAAATATATGCACTTCTTTCATTATGAATAACTTAATCAGCGTATCGAATCACTGGAAAACTTATTTACGTGTCAGGAACAAAATTGTTTTCCATATTCTGTTGACTGCAGCCTTAAGTGGGACTGGAGATGGAGTAGAAATATTCTATTAAATAGCCTATCATATAGAAAATTACAGTTTAGCGTTGTTATTTGATGGGTAAAGCCCTGGTTGATGCATCTTGCTTAAGCACTAGTGAATTATAAACACATTGTAGACTCCAGCTGCTATTACGTCTGCATTTAAAGAACCACTGATGTAAACATTTTGTTCTCAGCTTGTTTTTTTCTGTATTCTGTCGGCACTTGCTGAGCCAGGGCCAATAACACCTTTTAGAAGCCAACACCACTCCATACTTCCTGGAGGAAAAAAAAAATATATTTTATTTCTTAATTTAATAAATGAGCCGCTCCACTTTCTCACTGGCTTGGTTAGTTTTTTTGTGTGTTTTGCCCCTTCGCTGAGTGCTTAGTGTGATGGATACCAAAAGAACACCCCTGCAGACTGAAATCTTGTGTTTATACACAGAGCAGTTAGAACACGATCCATCTCCTTTATAGCCTCATTTTTATTATGTCCAGGAGAAATAAAAGCTGTAGGAGGGATGAAATGTTGTAAGTGCTTTTGTTCTGTACAACTGGAGGGAGCAGGGGAGCCGCGGGTACTTTGTGTTGCTCAAGGGAGATGTCCCACTACAAGGAATTGGGAATTTTGCCCTCTCCCCATGAAGTATCAGTAAAACAAATTACTTGTATACCCAATTTCTGTTCATTTGCCCACTTGCGCCACAGACGTCAGGTGGTTGTGACGCTGTTTTGAAGTCTTGGCTGGTTTGGATATTTAAGGTGAACACTTGTCTCAGATATTTTGGAAATTAAACTTAGTTGCTTTGCCTTTGGAATGTGACTTTGGAGGTTGCTATCGGACTATTTTCTGAGAAGAGGTGTTTTTTTTTTCTCCAGAATTACTCAGCCACCTGAAGCTGAGCCCGAGCTGGAGGCTGCTGCCAGCACAGCCCAGCACAGGAGGGCAGGGACCAGGAGCAAACCGCTGTGTCCAGCCTAACTCCAACCCTCGCCCTGTGCCCTCAGCGGCACGCGGGGCCAGGATGCTGTGGAAAATGGCTGTTTTCAGGACAGGGGTTTTGCTAGTGAGCCATCAACCCAGTCGGCCTGTGTACAGCCCCGAGGTGATCCTTCACGAGCGCGGACACAGCACACTCAGCCTGTGCTGACAGGAGAAAATTCCTGGGGCTGGAGTTCAGCAGCAATCTTCTTCATTAATAAATGACTTTTTTTTTCTCCCATACTCCTCAAGGACCAAAGGATTAATTTATAAGAGCTTATTTTCCATGGTTAGTACAAAAACTTCTTTTTAATCCCTGCATTGAAATGCAAATTCTTTATTCAGAAAAGGAATCTGTGGGAAGTTCAGCTGGTAAAAGACATGGTCCCAGATGACCCGTGAGACACAGGACAACTACCTCTAGTGTTAAAGAGATTTGGGGGATTATATTCTGAAACCTGAGATCTTTAGAAAGGAGTTTTTGTTTTGGTCTGCTCTTGCAGGACCTGATCTAGCTGTCCCAGCTTATTGACTGTTTGCATTTTCTCAATTAACCCTGAGCTTTCTGGGTCAGGGGGATGGGTCCCAATTCCAAACTTATAAATGTCACCATACCAGCAGGTGCTGTATAGTATGAAAAGCACCAATAGCCATAGGAGAAATGACAGAGAGAAACATTCCCTTTTCAAGGGTATTCATTCTTTGACCCTGTGTCCCCAGACACCTATCGCTTGTTATTTTATATATTTAATGCCACGTGCTGAAAATCTGGTTGAGGTTGCTGTGTTCTGTTTAATATTAGATTTTTTTTTTTTTTTTTTTTGCACAGCTTTCAGGGTAGGATCAGCAAAGTTCAGTCACATACACAGAATGTCTCTCAGGTCTGATGCTGGCTCACGTCTGGCATCCCAGACAATTCTACTTACATCAACTGAGCATCCCATGGACACCATTTTCACACCCAACCTTGCAAAAGCTGGCGCTGCGGTGAGACGGGATCAGTCACAGTGTGCACAGTGCCAGGCTAAGCACAGCCAGATACAAACAGAAAACATCAATGATGCTAAAATAAATACTGAAATAGCAACTTTAACATTTTTGGGATGATTCTGAGGCAATCATGTCTCTGCAGGCAGCTCCTCATGCTGTTATTTCACTTCTGCATGCAGATGTTCTCACTGGAGCAAAAACTACTCCATCACATTGCAGGCACAGCTCTTCCTCAGTAAGAGTATGCCAAAAATTATTTATATTTGTGCACAGGGTGAGACTGTGCATGTGAGAACAATATCTGCTTCCTCTGAAAAACATTTCTGTCTGTGCTGGTAGTGTCAGAGATGCTGGATGAGGAACATGGTCCATATGCTTATCAATAATAACAGGTATTTATGAGCACACTTTTGGAGTCTAATCCCAAATCCAGCAAAATCCATGAGGGTTTCAGTGGATATAATCAAGAAACTAAGCTGAGAGTATTTCTATACTATAGCTGTTTTGGAAGGTAAAACTAACAAATCTTTTATGCCGATGAGTTTATGTATTCAAGCATGCATTTAAATAAACATAAAGCAACACGCAACAACTGTTGGATAAACAGCATATTTTTATTTTAAGTCTGTTAAATGGTTTTTTACTCATTAACGAGACATAATAATACAAAATTTAGGTAAAAATCTACATCATTCTACTGCACACTAATAAATCAACTTGGTTTTTAGTCAGTCATCCATCTGATGACACCATTGACTTGTTAAACACACAAACATGCTGTAAGAACTGGGGTTTGGACAACACAATGCCTCAGATTTTTTTTTTTATCACCACTATCACCTATGAGAGAGCAAAAAGAGAGAAACTGATAGTGATGACAACGTGACATCACTTTATCACGTCTATAGACTTTCTCTCTGATGGATTCCCACAGTCTCCACTGTGACTATAGCAGCTGATATTGGGTATACACTGCACAATAAACAACAGGGGCTCTTAAAAAGTAACCTGACCGCAAAGCACAGTTCTGTTACCTTTTCTCTTTTTCCTGCTTGGCAGCTTTCACTCTCAAGGAGAAAAATTTGCAGTAGCGATATATAAACTTTAATACCCTAAGGCCTAATCAAGTGCCCAAGACTCTGCAAAACAATTCTGAAAAGGAGAAAAAATAGAGCTGATCACACCCATCACACAAGTCTTTCATCAGTGGTATCCTTCTGCTGCTCAGCCCCCAACTGTCCATTGACACAGAGAGTGAATTGCCAACTGTTACCCTTGTCCTCTTAACAGCAGTGAAGCACAAAGCAGGTCAAATATATTCAGACTTTCAAAAGCAGCTTGTCAGAGAGCGTGGAGTTACACATTTACATTACACACTTCTTAACGTTACAGAGGCACACACGGATGCAGGACGCACAGAGCAAGCCCTGGGTGTGTATCGTGCTGCACAGAGCTGGGACGTGGCCACGCGCTCCCTCCGATGCTGCCGTCCTTTCTGGGTGGTACAGCTGCCTGGATGGTGATCCCTGGGGATGGGCACTCGAGAGCTGTTGCCTCCTCCACAGTCCCTGGCTGCTGGGGATGTTCGGTAAGTGATAATGGAGGAGGAAGAGAAAACAAAACCAGATACTTATATTGAACATGGTGAACAAGAGACTTTAGTTTGACGTGTGGAGTGGTTTCCTTCACCATAAAATCTCTGACAAATATCAGAAAGGCCTTTCTAAACTGCCTTCCCCCTATTTGCAGGTACTTGCACCCGTCAAAAGCCCATCTTTGTCAAGGAAAAGACTTCTGCTTTCATCTGTTGCCTTCAGAAATAACTTGCTCTAGTATGAATAAATGACGTGTTTTCCAGGAGCTGAAACGTTTTGTGGTCTTGTAGCAGCCAGAGCACTGCTCTGCTATGGGCTATGTGCTGATAAGACACTCGGTTATCTGACCCATCCTTAAACCGAGGACCTGCATTATGCATCCTATCAACAGCTCGGTGCAAAAGCAAGACCTTTACACTAGATAGAAGGATGATTAAGTCCTCTTCAGGAAGAGTAATAGATAAAAGTGGTGTACCAACATTTAGGGTTTGAGCATCATTTAGAGTGAAAAATAGTAGGTGTGATATTGGGGAAAGGTCAAGAAGCAGTTTAGGTTTAAGATTTAATGAAAACCCATTCATGTTCCACGGAAGGCTGGAAGCTGTATTATTTTCCGGCACTCGAAAGGAATATCAGCCAGCTGGCCTTTTGCAAATCAGGGGTTATAAAGTACTCTATCAACCAGCTGAGACCTCCTCTTAAATGTCATACGGAAATCAGCATGTGACCAGCATGGTAGGAGTAAAATAAAGAGTACAGTAGGTGAAATTAGATGCTTTGTCTTGTTAACAGCTGTTTGCATAATGCTCTGCTGATTTAAAGGCATCTGTTCTTCTGCAGCCCATCATCTGCCACTAATAACCCCTGTATTGGAAACCAAGCCTCCTTTGCATACACAGTTTGTGTGTCCATCATTTTTGTTGCTTATTTCAGTGTTGCTATCTGATGTATCAGCGAGAACACACTGAAATTCTGAGCACATACCCTGGAACAACATGAAGCAACTACCATTTTTCACTTTCCGATCAGTGGAGCCTAATGTGTCTTTGCATCTGAATAAACTATTTGCATGATAAGCAGACATCTGTATGAAATTGTTAGCATCCAGTTAGCTCATGTCCTTCTTCTGTGCTATTACAAATGCTGAATCTTCTGTTTCATTTTAGAAAGACCAAGCTGGTGCAACAGATCTGTTAAAAATAGATTTTTATGAATATTTAACTTATTTGGACAAATGAACAAAAAAAACCCCTGAAAAGTGCTTAGTTCATTTTTAAAAGATTATGCAAATATTCTGAGATCATAAAGCCTATTTTTTTCTGACTTTCAATTCCCTTCTCATTGCTGTGTATCTTAGAATTGTTCAAAAGTTTATTGTTATGGTTTTGTTTGATCACGTTCTGCTAGCTGAGAGCTCCTGGTTAGTTCGTGGGGCTTCAGACAGAGTCAGGGTCCTGAGCCCTTCAGGTCCTATCCTGGTGAGCAAAAATCACCTGGACCAAGACTTGAATTAACAAGGAGCTGAAAAGTGCTCCAGCCACTGACTTGTATTTAATCCTTAGACGAAAATTGTTTCCCTCTAGCACGTCTGCATTTCAAACCTTTGCCTTCAAAACTTTAATTAACCTTGATAGGAGCTTAATGGCTGGATCTCTACCTGCTGAGATTAGAGCACAACATCAGGCAGGCGCTCCCGTTTTCTGGGGAGAGCAAACACCGTAGCTTTCACTTGAAATGCAGCCCTTGAAAGCAGTGATAACACGCTGCACATGCTGCAGACCCAATTTTTCCATCATTTCATCTCTGAGATAACCGACATTAAAGTCAGGATGTATCACAGGGGAAAAAAAAAAAAAGTACAATAGCCATTATCAGTGATGAAAGTGTTTTTCTGCTCATTACTCAGGAGGAGACATATTAAAATGAATAAACATTTTTTCCCACTAGGGAGATGGTCAAAAAGAACAAATGTGAGGTACAGAGGTGTCTCGTTTTTTCCATCAACTGTGTTTTTGCTGAAGTGTCATTTGGCTCCAGGACCTTCTGCGCTGGCATTTGAAAGCTGTCTTTCAGTGGGCAAGCGTTGGGTCGGTAAGAGGAAGGCAGTGCCGTACCCCGCTGCTGAGAATTCCCAACCTCCACAGTGTGTACAGGCATCGCATTTTGAGAAGGGGACAGTCACTAAAAACAGCACGAGCATCATTTTGTTCCTGGTTTGAAGCAGTTTGCAACTGATTTTCTAACAGGTTGACACCATATATCAAATTTCCACGTTTACTCTTTCTTAGTGACCTTTTATTCCTGATTTTAACCTCACTGCTGCACTGTGTTCTCCGACACGATTTAAGTAAATTTGCTATCCATACACCACCTTTGAGATGAAGGTCAGAGTCTGGCACTGACTGCCCCTCTCTAGGATGGGATGATTCAACACAAAAAAGTGTGGTGAAGTCTCGTTGTTCCACTGAAGACTAATCCTCCTCCTGTCCCTTGCCTTGTATGCTACCCAGTTAAAATACAAGAATTATTTACTTCTCTAAAACATTTGATTTAAAGTTTTCCTAAGGACAGTATCAGACATTCAGTATTGCAGATTTTACCTCCTGCTGGACCCGTGGCTCTGCATGTGCACGTCAGAAAGCAATTCCCTTTTGTTCCTAAACTGAGAGGTGTATTCTACAGAAGTTAGAGTCCAGCAGCTGATGAGAGGATAATTCAATTTTCCCATTTAACGCGCATTCACCAGCAGCATCCATTGCCTCCCATACTGCAACACAACTTCACCAGAGAATTGTGTTTTCATATCCGTAAACTCAAATTTTCTACCAAAAAAAAAATAAATCTGGACAGTGTTTTGCTGAATTTAAATGGTTTCCTCTGGTCACCACAAAGAGCAGCCTCATGTTCAGAGCTGCAGTTGGGATGCATTGAACAGCTCTTTTTTTTTTTTTCCCCCCCCTTTTTTCTTCCTTCAAGTTCTGAATTAGTTTCACATCACCTTCAAAAAGAAAACAGCAATTCAAAACCGTTCTTGTTTTCCACCTTCGCACGTCTGGCGGTTCTTGTGACCGATTTGTCTTACACAGCTATGCAAATCAAAACTTATCAACAGTGTCTTGTAACTCAAACATGAAAGACTGATGCGTGGATTTACATCACAGGCAAAATCTGCTCTGTTCCTGTAGTTTAAACCAGGTCAATGCTGAAGGAGTTTATTAATGGCATAATTGCCCAGGGAACTAAACATTTTCAATGCATACCAGCAGCACAACAGACAACGCTAGACTTTAAGAAGATGTTTATACACACCTGCCAGTTTATCGGTGCCTCTCCGCAGCTCATCTGAGAGGCTGTGGTGGCACACGCGTCCCAGGAGCTGGAGGTCACCAGTGACCCCACCAGCAGCACAGGGACCCCGGGGCTGTGGATGGGGGACATGGCATTGCCCTTTCCAATCCGGCTGCCAGTGGCTCCCTGACCCACACCCACACCTTTCCTTCATGTCGAACTCAGCAAACTGCAACTCCCTCATGCCCAGTTCATCTGGTTGACATTTTGGGGCAAACGCTTTCCCAGACAGCTGGCTGTCCTGTTCATGGTCCTCTCTTAGCAGTAGTTGGGATCCAGGAGATTTTGCCAAGGGTGGGTTGCATGAGCACTCCCACATATTTACCAGGTTAGTTTCATAATATAGTTTATTTTTTATCATTTAGTTTACTTTTTAGGTTACTTTTATAATTTTCTTTAAACAAAATTTGAATTAAAACAATCTTCAACTTCCAAGCAATGCTCTGGAAAGGTTGTTGGCCAGACTCTAACAGGGGAATAGTGAATCTATTCAACCAAATAAATTCATGAATAATTCCATGGGCTGTTCTCAAGAGGAAAAGTACATGAGCAAAATGCATTGGACAGTGCTGCAAAGCAAAGTACAATACACAAAGTGCCACCTCTTCTGCAATTAGCCTGTCTTCCAGAACAATTTTGCCTGGAGAGCCTCCAGCCAGTGACAGGACAATTTATCACCAGCCATTGACTGCAAAGGACAGCTCTACATATTTCCTGGGTTTAAGTATTCTCTGCTCTACTGAGGCCCGATAAAAGCTTCTGCTCTGGGTCAGGCACCAAAATGAAGAGCAGTGGGGGTCTCCTTTCTTCTCTTTCCTTGTATTTCAAGGAAAGGATCTACCTGGATCTGCACAAATCTGCTTTCAAGGCATGTCTATACTACCTTGTTCTGGTTACATCTGAGTATTTTGTCCATTCACATGGTATATTCTTTGAAAAAGAGAGATACTTCTCCTTTCCTCTCCTTCCTATTTTCAGGTTGCACTTATTCAACGAGACAGAACAAGGAGTTGGACATTAAGGTATCTCTGGGCAGTGCTGGGGGCCCTGCAGATGAAATGTCATTTTGGGCTCTGTACATTCATGGCAAAAGCCAAGCAGTGCCCATCTGATAAATAGTTTAGATTTACAGTGAATTTAAATATCAGTTTTCTTCCCACGGGCAGAGGGAACAGCACATGGCAGCCAGTGGAAACTGTTAGCCAGTGACTAGGGAATAATATCCTTTAGCCTCACTTCTCTTTTACACCTCCTCCAAATACATAATTTCCCCCCAATGTCCTCTATATCCATTTTCTGCCTCTTCTCAAGCTCCTTTCTACTTCTTCCGCTTTTTCTGTTCCCTCTCTGCCCTGGCCTGAAATTTTAGTCTCACCCTCTCTGCCTTTGAAGTCAGCAGCTCCCAGCTCTCAACTCCTTAGACTAGCTCAGCCTAAGCGCCTCTATGAAAGTGCCCAGAAATAAAAGTCTAAGAATGGTAAGGGGTCATAAAATAAAGCTGTTTCAAACCTTTGCCCGACTCTAGTAACACAAGGCATCTTTGAAGTCTTGTAAATACCTCACCCCTTCTCCTCCTAGGATGAACACACATGGCAAATCTCCAGTTACTTTTAAGTCTTTAGAAACCTGCTCCCTACTCTCTCCTCCCTCTTTTTCAGTGCAGTAGCAGTTTCCCAGACAAAATCTTCAAAACCAGAGTCAGCATCTCAGTGCACCCAGAGGGATGCGGCACGTCCCTGCTGGGGACCTCTGCTCTGCCCCCAGGAACCCGCACGTCTTCTCGGGTCCACGGGGCCAAATCGAGTCCTCACATTGATTATTTACGATTTTACACCAAGCAAAAAATCCTTTCCATTCCAGTTTGGATAGAAATTAAATAAGCATAAAGCACTGGCATTGGCAGAAGAACAAAACAGGGAAAAATCCGTGACTTTAATGGTGCGAAAGGGTCGACCTGCCTGCAGTTATGAGCAGTGGTGGGAGATGGTTTGTTTTCCTCTGAAATCCTCCCTGTCCACCTCTGTCTTGAGCAATACTTACACTCCTGGGGGATATCAACATTTACAGAGGAAATTGGGAAACTTGTCACTAACAATTACCCTGACCTCTGAGAAATGACCCAGCACTCACACGGCTTGACCACCTCTTCAGTGAGAAATCCTGCGATGTACTTATGCTCTTGAAATGCTGAATTAGGTTTAGACATCTAATGTAACTAAAATTGTTCATTTTTTTTTCAGTGGGAAATTTTGGGGGCACTACAGTTAATGAGCAAAGGGCTATTTTGCATTTCTATGTTATGGAAGAAGGACAGAGTGTTTTAGTGACATTTACCTTTCGTATTAAAGCTGCAGGTTGGTCCTTGGAGTGTGTTGCTCATGAGAGCGAACACTAGTACCTTCAACATACTGGCACAGTGAACTGGTACATCCCAGCCCAGACCAGCTACTGAAAATAAATATTTAAAATATACCTGGCGTGATATAGTTGGTTTGCACATTTAAATAGTCAAAAAGAACTGTAATATAGCATAAACAATGAAGAAAATTGTCTCAAACACAAATAAAACTGTAGCTATAAACAATTACTTTTCTCCCCTCAAAGCAGATGCATAAAAATTTCTGAGCAAGAAACTTCTTAGGTTTTTCTGTAGAAACTCTT